>NW_004444058.1:6289129-6320146 GCF_000243295.1 Trichechus manatus latirostris
CATCTAGTTGTACTGGACTCAGTCTGGTGGAGGCCGTGGTAGTTGTGGTCCATTAGTCCTTTGGACTAATCTTTTCCTTGTATCTTGTTTTCTTCACTCTCCCTTGCTCCTGAAGGGGTGAGACCAGTAGAGTATTTAGATGGCTGCTCACAGGCTTTAAGACCCCAGACACTACTCACCAAGGTAGAATGTAGAACATTTTCTTTACAAACTGTGTTATGTCAATTCAGCTAGATGTTCCTTGAGACCATGGTCCCCACAGCCCTCTGCCTGGCAGTTCAGTCCCTCAGGGAGTTTGGATGTGTCTGTGGAGCTTCCATGACCTTTCCTTGTACAAGCTGTGCTGGCTTCCGCAGTATTGTGTACTGTCTTACTCTTCACCAAAGTTACCACTTATCTATTATCTGTTTAGTATTCCCCCTCAACCCCTTTGGTCTAAGTTTTGCATGATCTCCTTCCTGATCTTTTGAAGGGCTCTGTATATTAATCTTTGGAATTCTACCTCTGGTAACTCCAAGACCTTATCTTCCTCTGGGAGGTTTCCTGGTTCTTTGTTTTGGTTGCTTGCTGAAGCCATCATGGTCTGTCTCTTTATGTGATTTGATACTGACTGTTGTCTCTGAGCCATTAACAAGTTATTATATTTATTTATTGTATGTTTGCTCACTGGGTCCTAGCTTCTTGTTTTGTTTTGTTTTGATATGCCCAAATAGGCTGAGTGTGTGAGCTACTTTGATTATTGGTGTCTTGAAGCTCTCACATCCTGTCACCAGGTGGTTAGAGCTGCTACTAGGTGTGAGAGTCCAGGAGTCTATTTACTTTTCTTGTGTGGATTCAGCTCAGGTGTCCAGGTTGTCAGTCACTGAGTGTGTGGTGCAGGCTCTCACCTACAGTCCTAGACAGGCAGGGCTACCTAGGGCTGATTGAAGTGGGCACAGGTATCTGGCTGCAGTAGGGGGTTATGTGCTGAGCAAAGTAGGGGGCTGACAGCTGCCCCTGAGTGCCTAGGAGAAGGGCATGTCCCTGTCCCCTAAAGCATGTAGGTTGGGTGGGTTTTGCAGCTGGACTATGGGCACCCAGTGCTGTTGGCTGTAAGGACTGGGAGGCACCACTTATTCTTGGAACTCTGTCATGGGTGGCTAGGTGGATTGGGTGAAGCTGCCAGTCCTCAGGCTCCTGATGTGGATGGGTGAGGACCCTGCTTAATGGGCAGGGCAGTGTCAAATGTCACAAATCTGCCACTCCTCCTTAGCTGTTGCGGTTGAAAATAGGCTTCAGGTATACACCCTGTTGTACTATGCTAATGAGGGCCTAAGCTGTTGAATGGGCCCACACAGGTCTAGGCAGGGGTGAAAGGCATTTGAAATCCGTGAACCCCTTATGCCTGTACTTAGGCAAAGGGGCAGTGCCTGCCCTGAATTCCTGGCTTAGAGGGCATGGCGATTTTTTTAAAGCCCGAGACTGGTTTGGGGTGGTTAGCCCTTAGCTCCCAGCTTAGGGGAGCTGGCGGCCTCCTTTTTCTGTTTGATCATTTGTTTATTTATTCCCTATCCAAAGCCAGGAGACTGGGTCCCACTTCCGGCCCAGGGGGCGCGGCAACTGCTGAACACTGCCAGACCAGCACCAGAGCGGAGTCGGGAGGGGGCAGATGAGGGGAAGAGAGGCACTTCCCAGAGGGGGAAGAGTTATTTTGATCCAGCGTGTAGTAGGTTAGACGCTTGCACTTAACTTTCACAGATCCATTGCCACTTAACCCTGGCTCTGGAGGCTCGCACAGACTCTCTGCCTCTCGGTTTCTCCCAGTGTGGCAAAACATGACCCGAGTGCCACTGCTTGCCTCAGCCCACATGCACCGAAGGATCCAGCCTGCAGGTTGCCGGTTAGGTCAGGTCTGGCACCTCTTCACTGCTTCTGAACCGTCTCTCCTTCCCCTTGCCGCTCAGTCTGACTCCTCAACTTTGTCTCTGATATTCAGGGCTCCTAGGTTGTCATGTATAATCAATTCACTTGTTTTTTCAGGCCTTTGTTGTAAGAGGGACCACAGGAAGCCTCTGACTATTCCACTGTCTTGGCCTCACCTCCGTCAGTTTATTTTTTGATATGTCTTTTGAGAACAATGTATTAAATGGATTTTTGGAGCAGGGAGATAACAAGAGAATTTGCTTCACTGGTTCCCCACATCAAGTTGTTATTGTGGTTTTCAAGAGCTCAATTATTTTTTTCTCTGGGTTCTGTTTGCTTATTTGCAATTTCATTCACACCCTTAGCAACTTCCATTCCATTTTCTGCTTCTGGACCTGGCTTTGCTGTCTTTGTAAGAAGTGTAACTTCTGAAGCTAGGGGAAACTCTGCCTCCTTTGCCATCAAACTTGAAGAACTGGGTGGTATCTGGCTACCAGTATTGAACGTTTTGATCAAATGATTCGACAGAAGAATCCTGATTAAAAGGGAGAAAGTGCAGAACAGAATTCTGATTGAATCCAGACTCTCTCGAGCCATGGAGACTGATGAACCCCTGAAATTATTGCTCTGAAGTCATCTTTCAACCTTAAACCAAAAATATCTCCTGAAGTCTTTAAACCAAACAATGGTTTTGCTTAACTAGTAAAGAATGTCTGCCTTGGACATTCTGCTTTTTTAAGAACTATCTATATGGGATCAAATTGACAACAGCAACTCAAAACATTAGATAGGAAACTTAGGGAGCAGTGTGTTTATGTTAATGGAGGAGGAACAATTCAGAAAAGGAAGGTGGGAATGGTTGCACAACTCAAAGAATGTAGTGTCACTGAATTGTACATGTAGAAATTATTGAGTTGGTATAAGTTCTGCTGTGTATATTCTCAACAACAACAAAAAATAATTTAAAAAAAAAAAAAGAAGCTAGGAGAAGGGGAGATAGTTATTCATTTACTAGGTGTACTGGGCTCAGGAAATAGCAGGTTGGTGTGCATCTGCACTTGATTTTCTGTGACACTGAGTGGTCTCCTCCACTTCATCAACGAGAAAATTTAGGGTCTTAAGATATGGTCTGTCACTAGGAGGGCTTGCTTCTCAGAACCCCAGGGTCCTAGAGCAAGGTCATGTCCCTACAGCAGAAAAGTGTTTTACCAGTTTGGAAAGCAGCTACTCTAGTGATACTGGGCCCTAGTGGAGACTGAACATGTGTACATGGGACATCAGTGACCATTATGACCGGAGCTCAGGGGTGGCCCTGATGGTGAAGTATAGGGGAATCCGCGCAGTGAACATAGCTTTGATCTGTTTTCCTAGTCATCAACTTGGGTATGGCCAATGTATTGTGAGGTGTGATACATGTAGTTATGCATACACCCAAAATATGCATATAAAACATGTACACATATGCCATTGTATACATACCAAAAAAAAAGCAAACCCATTGCCATTGAGTCGATTCTGACTCATAGTGACCCTATAGGACAGAGTAGAACTGCCCCAAAGGATTTCCAAGACTAATCTTTACAGAAGCAGATTGCACATCTTTCTCCCCCAGAGTGGCTGGTGGGTTTGAACCGTGGACCTTTTGGTTAGCAGCTGAGTGCTTAACCACTGTGCAACCAGGGCTCCTTTGTATACAAAGAAGGCACGAAGGACCAGAGGGGGAAATGAAAGTATTTTGTTATGAAAAGTGTCTCTGGGTGGACTAGAACCTCCAGCTTTTCAGTTTAGCAGCAGGCACTTTAAACGTTTGCACCACCCAGAGAATCCAATGAAGACACAAGCCCATACAAGAACTAAACTTGTTCATTGTAACATTATTCATAATAGCCAAAAAGTGGAAACAGCTTAAATGTCCATCAACTGATGAGTGGATAAACAAAATGTGGTGTGTTTATTCAATGCAATCGTAAAGATTTTACACGTTTTGGTAATATTGTTTTTTTGAGGATATTGTGAGGTTTACTTCTGCTTTTCCAATCTGTATATCTGGGGGTTTTGTTTTTTGTTTTTGTTTGTTTGTTTTAACTTTTCTTACCTTGTTGCACTGGTACTCCAGCACAATGTTGAATAGACCTGGTGCAAATTGACTTTCTTGCAACGTTCTTTATCTTAAGAGAAAAGCGTTCAGTCTTTCACCATGAGGTATGTTGTTAATTATAAATTTTCGTAGATATCCGTTATCAGGTGGAAGTTTCATTTTATTCCAAATTTGTTTGTTTTAAATCATGATTTGATGTTGAATTTTGTTAAATGCCTTTTCTGTACCTATTGTGATGATCACATAGCTTTTCTTTTTCAGTCTTTTAATATAGTATAGAACATTTATTTCAAAAGTTAAAATAACCTTGGTCTGATTCTAGTTCCTGGTCTGGCTAGTAAAGAGCTTGGAAGTAATCACCCTCATCCTCACAACAAGAAAAAACTGAAAAACTGAACATCACCAATTCTTTTAGATCCATCAGGGAATAGAGTTCACAGGGCAAACCCTTGTCCAGAAAACTGGAGAGACATACGGACTAGTACAGAGAATCACCACTTACTGGGAGCGTACACTGCTGCCGCTGGACCCATCATCAGGGCTTTATAGGGAATTACAGCTGAAAGAACGTCAGCTTCTTTTACCCAATACATGATGTCTGGCTTTCAACAAAAAAATTACAAAGCAAAAAACAAAACAAAACAAAATAAATACAGTCTGAAGACAGATGGCAAGCATCAGAATCAGAGTCAGATATTGCAGAGATTTTGGAATTATTAGACTGAGATTTATTATTACTATGATCAATATGCTAAGGGCTCTAGTGGAAATGTAAGCAGAGAGATAGAAACTCTAAGAAAGAATCAAAAGGAAATACTAGAAATCAAAAACATTGTAACAGAATGAAGAACGCTCATCAGTAGATTGGACATGACTTAGGAAAGAATGAGTGAGCTTGAAGATTCGTCAATAGAAACGTCCCAAACTAAAAAGCAAACAGAAAAAAAACCCTGAATATCCCAAAACTGTGGGACAGTCACAAAAGGTGTGAACATACACATAATGGGAATACCAGAAGGAGAAGAAAGAGAAAGGAACAGAAGAAATAGTTGAAGTAATAATGGCTGAGAATTTTCCAAAATTGTTGACAGGCACCAAACCACAGATCTAGGAAGCTCAAAGGACATCAAGCAGGAGAAATAGTTAAAAAAAAAAAAAAAAACTACACCTAGGCACATAATAAACTGTAGAAAATCAAGGACAAAGAGAAAAATTCAAAAGAAGCCAAAAGGAAATAAATAAATAAAATCTTACCTATAAAGGAACAAGGATAAGAATTACGTCAGAATTCTCTTCAGAAACCATGCAAGCAAGAAGAGAGCTGAGTGAGATATTTAAAGTGTTGAAAGAAAAAACAGCAACCTAGAATTCTGTACCCCTTTCTCCTTTCATATGGAAATAGTTGTAGTCTCTACGTTTTCGGGTGTGTGCCTTTGGTTTTTTTAATAGACTTTTTCAGAGTACCTTTATGTTGTGCGGAAAGTACAGAGTTCCCATCTACCTCTTCCCCCTGCACGTAGTTTTACCTATTAACATCTTGCATTACAATGGTACCTTTGTTACAGGTGTGAAAGAAAAAAAAAAAAACAAAAAAACCAGACATTTTAATTTTAAGGGGTTTTTCTTACATACAAAACAAAAAATTAACCATAAAAAAGCCTGAGCCAAACTATAGATTTACTGACTCATTGTTGCTTTACCAAAAGCTGTTCTGCAGCATTGTAAAACTGTCTTTTCTGGCTAGAAAGGGTAGTCAGTAACAAACCCAATACCTCGTGATCTGATGAAAAAAACTGTGGACTTCCTCGCTTTTAATTTCAAGAAGTCTCATAGCTACCAGTGAGTAAAGGGCCAAATTGTCATGAGCTACTTTTTTAATGTTGACTCGGTAACCGTTAAGTACTTGATCACCATGGAAACTTGTATTCATTAAGAAAAAAATATTTAAGCTTCTGGAGTATCTCCAATCCTTGGGAAACTTTCCTTTTCTTCAATTTCTTCATGCAGGGAGAGTCTTGCTCCTCCAATTTTCAAATTGTTTATTCAATTACAAAACAATAAAATATTGTATTATTGTTTTGAGCTAATTCATACATTTCTTTTTAACAGTTGTAACTAGCCTACTTTGAGCCACTTGTTTTTAGAAATGAAATGATCTCCCTGCATGTATATAGAATCGCTGCTTGGAATGAAACTTAGGTTTCAATTTCTTTGAGTTTTGATAATTTTTTAATAAGATGCTCAAATGTTCTCTGCAGCCAATCCCCCAGTATACTAGGTTCAGACTTTGTGGCAAGAAAGAGCTGTGGAGATGAGGCTGCCAGGTAAGAGAAAGGCCAGTTGGTTATTAATGGAGTAAGGCTCCCTGGAGTGGTGGGCTAGAATTCCCATTTAAAGGAGGCAGAGTTTTTGCTTAGGGGGCACTGAGTTTATGTTCATGGTGGTGGAATGATTTGGAAAAGGATTGTAAGAATGGTTGCAAAACTTGAAGAATGTGATCCATGTCACTGAATTGTATATGTGTAAAGTGTTGAGATGGTATGTGTTTTATTAGGTATATTTTCAGCACAATAAAAAAAGAAATAAAAATTATACCTGGAAAATAAAAAAAACAAGATAAGCAACAATTCAGAGTAGCATTTTATTAGTAAAAATGTCTTCCCTATGTTCAAATTATTATTTACATACAAAGCAATTGATTCTCACTGAGGCTCTTCTGATGGACACACACATTTTAAGCCAGAAGTTGTCAATGAAATCTCACTCTGTTACAACATCCACTTTCTTCTGCATTGGGTAAAGCCTTGATTTACAGAGAAATGGTGTCAGAGAGAGACAACTCTTTTCAAGGGCCCCTCTTGTAACCTAAGTGAATTCTTCAGCTACATGAAGAGGGCAGGAGAATCATGTTAGTCATCTCCAGCACATTAAAACCTATGGTTCAGTGCATCTGAGCCTGCATTTTACAATTGCAGTTTTCAAATTTTTTTTTTTTTAAATGGAATTTGAAGCTAACATTTGTGCAACTGCCAAAGTGTTTCTTGGAACCCTGGTTTGGGAAACCACTAAGCAGGATCATCAGTAGGGTGCCACCTACTGCTCTAAGGTTGCTTTTGCTGAAACTGACTGGAATCCAAAGGAGGCTGGGAGGGGGAATAGCACCTTGAAGGTCTGGACTCTTCTATTGTTAGAGCAAAAGTCCCCTGAAGCAAGTGGGGCTTCTAGAAGGTGTGGGCAAATAAGGAAGAGCCATTTAAGTGGGATGGCAAGAGTTGGATGGTTGAAGTTGCAAGAGGCAGATTGTCCAAAAGCAATGCAGAAAGACGTAGGCAGCTCTTTCCATCTGTTTCCAAGAGCCTCCAGTTTTAAAGATAGAAAAGCATCTTTATTTTAAAGTTTTGGGAGCCAGGAACATTTTTTATTGTTTTAACTCCATCTTGGGTCTTGAGGTTGACTCATGAACTAGAAATACACAGGCCCAATGTACCTGAAGATGTAAATTTAAGCCAATCACCAACATTTTAAAAAATAGGAACATTTCACATGAAAATCTGGACTTCCAGCTTTGTGTAAGACAATAGGGAGATCTGGCAACAGTGGGCTATTCTCCCCATGGTGACCCTGGGCTGAAGCTGGTTTGTGGCCACCCCTGCCCACTCTAGAAAGACCATGTGTCCCCACATCCCTACAGACTCCACCACTCCTTGCTGCTCACCTGGGCTCCTCATCAATTATCCAGATTACTTGCTGACCCCTGTGGGCATTTGCATCTGCTACCCATGGAAGAGATGGTTATACTTCTGAGACTAAAATTGAAGTGAGGGCACCAGCAACGATTGGGACAGGTTTCCTGCTTTCGTTTCTCAGGGCTCTTATATCTTGAGCTTATGATCAAATCACAGCTACTCCCCAGGCTCAGTTTCCTCATCTGTAAAACGGAGGCAGAAACTCCTGCCCTCTCTATGGGCTGTGATGAGGATCGAATGACAGCACCTGGTGCTTTATAAACTGTAAAGTTCCGTGGTCCACATCTGTTCTTTGGTCTGCCTTGCATCCATCCTCAATTTGTATGGTACCAGCACCCCAGTTTCCCTCCAGGGAATACCCTTACCATTCTCAGTCCACACAGTTGGGTGATGTTGGCTCCAGTCTCAGTCCCAGTGGTGGTCACTGGGTCAGGCCAGCCAGTTGGAGTGATACATTCTCGCAGAGACAATGATCGGTTTAGGGATGGGCGTATGAGCCAACGGGGGCCAACAGAGTCAGGGCCAGGACTTTGGTTAGAACTCTTGGGAAAAGGAAGCTCTTTTTCCCACTGAACTTGGAGATGGCATGTTGGCCACAACGTTGCTAATGGGATGGCAGATCTGAGAATGGAGCCAAAAAGAAGGAAAGAGGAATGGAAATAAGGGGACAGGTAGCGTCTAGGTGACATAATCTGAGGCCCTGGGTTCAGATATACATCAGCAAATACATTCCCTTTGCTTCAGCTAGATTGGATGGGGCTAACTCATTGGAGCCCCATGCTCCCGTGGGGGGCTCTACACTATTAGACAGACCTGTGAACGTTTGTTTCGTTTGGATTCATTTCCCTCAGCACTCTCTGAGTCCTGGGGTGCTCCTGCCATGGTGCTCAGCTCTTCTCTCTGCCTGGATTTGACCAGCCACACTGCCTTCTTGAAGTTCTGGAGAGGGTCCTGCTGTGAGGCTCTTGATGAAGGGCACTGGAAACGCTCACGGATGAGATAACCGTGTCTAGTGGGAGCGATGAAACCATTTGAGGTTGGGATGATTCTGTTCACCACAGCATGGACAAACTGGACAGCCAGCAGGGTGCCTGTAGGGGTAGAGGGAGGGACACAAATGAGGAAACCAGGGAGCAAAAGTCCAATACCATACATTCTGGAGTAGGCTGCATGGGGTCAAATCCTTGCTATGCCCCTCACTAGCTTGAGCATGGCATTTAACCTCTCAGAGCCTGTCTCATTTACCTAGTGCTGCTATAACAGAAATAACACAAGTGGATGGCTTTAACAAACAGAAATTTATTCTTTCACAGTTTAGGAGGCTAGAAGTCTGAATTCAGGGCACCAGTTCTAGGGGAGGGCTTTTTCTCTCTGTCAGCTCTGCGGGAAGGTCCTTGTCTCCTTTCAACATCTGTGGGCCTGGTGTGTCTTGGCATCAATCTTCCCCTGAGTCTAGGAGGTTCTTAGCACAGCGACCCCAGGTCAAAGGATGTGCTCCGCTCCCTGCTCTTCTTTCTTGGTGGTAGTGAGTCCCTCCTCTCTCTGCTCACTTCTCTCTCCTTTTATCTCTTGCAAGATAAAGGGTGTGACTCAGGTAAGGGTGTGACTTAAGTAAGGGTGTGATTTGAGTAAGGGTGTGACACCCTCTTGTAAGGCCGTAACTCAAGATATACCCTACAGTGATCCTGCCTCATTAACATATAGAAGTTAGGATTTACAACACATCACAAAATGGAGGACAACCACATAATACTGGGAATTATGGCCTAGCCAAGTTGACACATATTTTCAGGGACATAATCCAGTCCATTATAGATCCCTACTTGCTTGATCTGTAAAATGGCAACGATAACAGAAACTACCTGCTGATGGGAATTTTGAAGATTTAAAGATATCATATATATCACATGCTTACTATGGAGTTTGGCCCAGGGTGAGCCCATTATATATGTTTATCATTGGAGGAGAAGTAGGAAGAGAGGTTGTGAACCTGCCAAATACAGGCTTTTTAATGCCACAATTCTCAGCTCACAGCTTCTGATCCATCTATGGCTTTTTGCTAGGCATATTTGCTACAATGTATTAGACTACAACGTACACTCACTCCTCATTTATTGACATAGGTTAGGTTCCAAAGACCAGGTTGCTATGTGAAAGGCAGCGTAATGCAAAAATGGAGGATGACCACATCAGATCACAAAATGGAGGCTGACTATATGATCACATAACTGCCAAACCACTGAGAATCATGGCCTAGCCAAGTTGCCACATAACATTAACCATCACAGCCAACGTTACTCTCGCCTCACACTTCACGGTTCATTACTGCCAGATGTACGTCATTAATGGGCAAAATAGTTGGATAGTAGATTTTTTGCTATTGTCGTAAATGTGAAATGTCAGATAATGAGTGTCTTAGTTATCTAGTGCTGCTATAACAGAAACACCACAAGTGGACGTCTTTAAGAAAGAGAAATTATTCTCTCACAGTTTGGGAGGCTAGAAGTCCAGATTCAGGGTGCCAGCTCCAAGGGAAGGCTTTCTCTCTCTGTCTGCTCTGGGGGAAGGTCCTTGTCATCAATCTTCCCGTGGTTGAGGAGCTTCTCAGCGCAGGGACCCCAGGTCCAAAGGACGCACTATGCTCCTGGTGCTTCTTTCTTGGTAGTATGAGGTCCCTACATCTCTCTGCTCGTTTCTCTCCTTTATATCTCAGAAGAGACTGACTTAAGACACAACCTAATCTTGTAGGTTGAGTCCTGCTTCATTAACATAACTGCCTCTAATCCTGCCTCATTAACATCATAGAGGTAGGATTTACAACACATAGGAAAATCACATCAGATGACAAAATGGTAGACAATCACACAATACTGGGAATCATGGCCTAGCTACACACATTTTGGGGGGACATAATTCAATCCATGACAACGACATAGTTGATAAGTGAGGAGGGGGTGTTTTAGACTCTGCTGGAGTTAATTCAGCCATTTACTTGCTTTGAGATATTGGTTAAGTCCCGAAACTTCTCTAAACTTCAGCTTGCTCATTAGTAAAATGGGGATAGCAATGACACCTCCCTCCCTGATGGTGTCGTAAAGGTTGAGAGAGATGGTATATGATGGGTCATCTCTACAGAGGACCATGTAGGAAAGTGACAATGTGTGAGTGCAGGAGTCGGGTAGACCAGCTTTAAACCCTTACCTACTTGTTACTGGCTGTGTGACCTTGGGCAAGTCACCCAGCCTCTCAGAGCTTCAGTGTTTGCTCTTGTAAAATGAGGGTGGATGTTGAGAGAATTAAAGGACACAATGCCAGTACCCAGTACACAATTAATATTAACTGCTGTTAATATGACCTTGGTGTAATATTGAAAAAACCAGGAGACATGGGGTTTTCAAAATAGTTGGTCTTAAATAGCCTGCCCCTAACATTTGCAGGGCCTAAACAAGAGAACAAATCTATAAGATACAATATTCAAATGTAAATCAAGCTAAACAATAACAAAAAATCAGTTGCTGTTGAGTTGGCTGACTCATGGAAACCCCATGTGTGTCCCAGTAGATCTGTGCTCTATTGAGTTTTCAATGGCTAAGTTTTTGGAAGTCAATTGCCAGCCCTTTCTTCTGAGGCGTCTTTTGGTTTGAAGCCAAGCGTGTTAACCATTTGCAGCACCCAGGGACTCCAAATCAAGCAAATATACTGTTAAATAAAATAAAGTTCTATCCTCCTACGTTGATGAATGTCCCTTTAGAACCACCAGAAGGCCAGATTTGGATTGAGAATTCTTGGGCTCCTCATAATTACGGACTGAAAGGTGGTAGTGTGTGGAGTTGTTTGTGGCTTGCCCAACTTCTCTTCCCACTCCCAGCTCCACCTTGCATCTCTAGGGACCTCATACATATACATATGGGCCTTGTCCCAAGCCAGCCTAACATCAAAACCCCACCAACACCACTCCATGGAAACCCCCAAGTCTAGGGGCATGCACACAGGGGTGTGGTCCACTCTCAGAAGAGTGGACCAGGGGAAGAGCCCCGCGTAGGCCCTAAAGACGGATCAAGGCCGTGTGAAAAGGTCATTCTGGATGTACCCAGAGCAGGGTCTAGAAGAGGGCTGTTGGCTCCTGGTTGGAGGGCATCTCCTTGGCCTTCAGACATCTTCCCTAAACAAAGGGTCCCAGGTGGAGGAGGGCAAAGCAGGACACTCTAATGTCCAAGATCGAAGACAAGGCCCTTCTTTCCAGATAGGAAGGTCAGTCCTGCCCAGTTATAGATTGAATTATGTCCCCCCAAAATATGTGTTGTAAATCCCAACCTCTACACCTGTGGTTGTAATCCACTAGGGAATGGGTTGTCTTTGTTATGTTAATGAGGTAGGATTAGTATAGGGTATATCATGAGTCAATCTCTTTTGAGATAGAAAAGAGATTAAACAAGCAAGCAGAGGAGAGATGGGGTAAGATAGATACCAAGATACTTGGAGACCTCCAAGGAACCAGGAAACAGAAGCTGAAGAGACAAGGGCTTTCCTTCAGAGTTGACACAGAAAGACTGTCCCTAGAGCTGGAGCTCTGAATTTGAATTTCTAGCCTCCTAAGCTGTGAGAGGAAACCCTGTTGGCGTAGTGGTTAAGAGCTACGGCCACTAACCAAAAGGCTGGCAGTTCAAATCCACCAGGTGCTCCCTGGAAACTCTATGGGGCAGTTCTACTCTGTCCTATAGAGTCGCTATGAGTCAGAATTGACTCGATGGTGACGGTTTGGGTTTTTTTTGGTTTTAAACTTCGAGAAAATAAATTTCTGTTTGTTAAAACCACCCACTTGTGTTATTTCTATTATAGCATCTCTAGATAACTAAGACATACCCTAAAGCAAAATGACTCACCAGTTGGCCAAAAAGCACAGGAAAAGATGCTCAATGTCATTAGCCATTGTTGTTGTTAGTTGCCATGGACTTCTGACTCATGGTGACCCCATGTGTGCAGAGTAGAACTGTGTTCTAGAGGGTCTTCAGTGGCTGATTTTTTGTAAGTAGATCACCAGATCTGTCTTCTGAGACACCTCTGGGTGGGTTCGAACCACCAAGATTTTGGCTAGTAGTTGAGCACATAACTGTTTGTACCACCCAGGGACCATCAGCCATTAAACCAAAAAAAAAAAAAAAAAAACCCGTTGCCATCGAGTCGATTTTGACTCAGGGAGATGCAAATCAAAATGACAATGACATACCACTTCACTATGAGTACGATGGCTAAGATTTTGTAAAAAACAATGGAAAATAACAAGCGCTGGCGAGGGTGTGGAGAAATTGGAACCCTTATCCATTACTGGTGAGAATACGAAATAGTGCAGCTGCTGGAAAACAGTTTGGTGATTCCTCAAAAAATGAAACATAGAATTACCATTGTTGTTTTTAGATGCCATCCAGACAGTTCTAAATCATAGTGACCCTACGTACAATAGAATAAAACACTGCCCAGTCCTGTGCCATCCTTACAATCGTTGTTATGCTTGAGCCCATTGTTACAGCCACTCTGTCAATCCATCTTGTTGAGGGTCTTCTTCTTTTTCACTGACTCTCTACTTTACCAACCATGATGTCCTTCTCCAGGGACTGGTCCCTCCTGATAACATGTCCAAGGTACGTGTGACGAAGTCTCACCATCCCCGCTTCCAAGGAGCACTCTGGCCGTACTTCTTCCAAGACAGACTTGTCATTCTTCTGGCAGTCCATGGTATATTCAATATTCTTCACCAACACCATAATTCAAAGACATCAATTCTTCTTTGGTTTTCCTTATTCATTACCCAGCTTTCACATGCATATGAAGCAATTGAAAATACCACGGTTTGTATAAGGTGCACCTTAGTCCTCAAGGTGACATCTTTGCTTTTCAACTCTTTAAAGCGGTCTTTTGCAGCAGATTTGCTAAATGCAGTACTTCGACTTCCTTTTTTATTGTACTTTAGGTGAAAGTTTACAGCTCAAGTTAGTTTCTCATACAAACATTTATACACACATTGTTGTGTTGATACACCTACAATGTGACCACACATTCCTCCTTTCCACCCCGGATTTCCCGTGTCCCTTCAACCAGCTCCTGTCCCTTTCTGCCTTCTTATCTCGCCTCCAGACAAGAGCAGCCCATTTAGTCTCGTGTATCTACTTGAACTAAGAAGCACACTCTTCACAAGTATCATTTTATGTCTTATAGTCCAGTTTATTCTTTGTCTGAAGAGTTCCCTTTGGGAATAGTTTTAGTTCTGTGTTAACAGAGAATCCAGGGGCCATGTTTTCTAGGGGTCCTCCAGTCTCAGTCAGCCCTTTAAGTCTAGTTCATTTGCTTTCTTGGGTGCTGCTTCCATGAGCATTGATTGTGGATCCAAGCAAAATATAAAAAACCCTTGGCAACTTCAATATTTTCTCCATTTATCATGATGGTGTTTATTGGTCTAGTTGTGAGGATTTTTGTTTCCTTTATGTTGAGATGTAATCCATACTGAAGGCTGTAGTCTTTTATCTTCATCAGTAAGTGCTTCAAGTCCTTTTCACTTTCAGCAAGCAAGGTTGTGTCATCTGCATATCACAGGTTGTTAATGAGTCTTCCTCTAATCCCGATGCCACGTTCTTCGCATAGTCCAGCTTCTCAGATTATTTGCTCAGCACACAGATCGAATAAGTAGTGAAAGGATAAAACCCTGATGCACACCCTTCCTAATTTTAAACCATGCAGGATCACCTTGTTCTGTTTGAATGTCTGACTCTTGGTCCATGTATAGGTTCCTCATGAGCACAGTTAAGTATTCTGGAATCCTCATTCTTCAAAATGTTACCCATAATTTGTTATGATCCACACAGTCGAATGCCTTTGCATAGTCAATAAAACACAGGTAAACATCTTTCTGGTATTCTCTGCTTTCAGCCAAGATCCATCTGACATCAGCAATGATATCCCTCATTCCATGTCCTCTTCTGAATCCGGCTTGAATTTCTGGGAGTTCGCTGTCGATGTACTGCTTCAACTGCTTTTGAATTATCTTCAGCAAAATTTTACTTGTGTGTGATATTAATGATATGTTCAATAATTTCCGCAGTCCGTTGGATCATCTTTCTTTGGAATGGTCACAACTATGGATCTCTTCTGGTCGGATGGCCAGGTAGCTGTCTTCCAAGTTTCCTCGCATAGATGAGGGAACACTTCCAGGGTTGCATTCATTTGTTGAAACATCTCAATTGATATTCTGTCCATTCCTGGAGCCTTGTTTTTTTTTTTTTTGCCAGTGCCTTCACTGCAGCTTGGACTCTTCCTTCAGTACCATTGTTCCTTGATCGTATGCTTCCTCCTGAAGTGGTTGAATGTTGACGAATTCTTTTTGGTATAGTTGACTCTGTGTATTCCTTCCATCTTCTTTTGATGCTTCCTGCATCGTTCAATTTTTTGCCCATAGAATCCTTCAATATTGCAACTCGAGGCTTGAATTTTTATTTTAGTTCTTTCAGCTTAAAACATGCCGAGTGTATTCTTTCCTTTTGGTTTTCTAACTCCAAGTCTTTACATTTTTCATTATATTTTATTTTGTCTTCTCTAGCTGCCCTTTGAAATATTCTGTTCAACTCTTTTACTTCATCATTTCTTCCATTTGCTTTAGCTACTCTACGTTCAAGGGCAAGTTTCAGAGTCCCTTCTGACATCTAATTTGATCTATTCTTTCTTTTTAATGATCTTTTGCTTTCTTCATGTATAATGTCCTTGATGTCATCCCACAACTCATCTGGTCTTCAGTCATCAGTGTTCAATGCGTCAAATCTATTCTTGAGGTGGTCTCTAAATTCCGGTAAGATATACTCAAGGTCGTACAGAATTACCATATGACCCAGCAATTCCACTCCTAGATATATACTGGGAAGAAGTGAAGGCAGGAATGCAAACACAAACCTGCACACCAATGCTCATGGCAGCACTTTTCACAATAGCCAAAAGATGGAAACAACTGAAATGTCCATCAAATAGAAAAATGGATAAACAAAAATATTGTATACAATGGAATGTTGCCCAATCATAAAGAGAAATGAAGTCCTGATGCATGCCACAGCATGGATGAACCTCGAAAACATCATGCTGAGTGAAATAAGTCAATCATAAAACGACAAGTATTATATGATCTCACTTACATGAAATAACAAGAACAGGCAAATGTGTAGAGACCAGCGTTCATTACTGGTGACCAGGGGTGAGAGGGATGGTGTCAGGGGGAGCCGTTGTTTAGGAAGCATTGAGTTTCTGTTTATGGCGATGGAAAATTTGGCAACGATTATGGGTGATAGTTGCACAGCATGATTAATGTAATTGATGTCACTGAATTGTACACCTGGAAAATGTTGAATTGGCAAATGTGTATTATATATTTTTACAACAATAAAAATACGACTCACCATCTAGCACACTCCAGACAATTATGGAACGATCCTTCAAGCCGGCATACACGTACTTGTCGTCTTTGGAGAAGCAAACACATTGTACCCCTCGACAGTAAGAACTCTGTGGAAACAGACAAGGTAGTCTTGATTCCAGGTTGAAAGCCTCCCAGGAGACCAACCCCAAGGCATTTGTCCAAGAATCTAGGCTTTTAAGCATCCCACAAAGGATGGACCAAATGAACACCTGGGGAGATGGGTAGCAGGGATTTTCCCAGGACCAACAACATCACTTCTTAGAGATTTGATTGAGAGGTTTAGAGATATTGTGCATTGGAGAGTGAGAATGATAGGACCTAATTTCTTAAATGACCCTAGTTATGCAAATGTTAGTGAGACATTGGTAGTTCAGTGGTAGAATTCTTGCCTTCCATGTGGGAGACCCAGGTTCAATTCCCAGCCAATGTACTTCACCCACAGCCACCACCTGTCCATCAGTGGAGGCTTGGGTGTTGCTATGACTTCCCTGTCCTTCTTAAACTACAGCTCTTGCCACTCTCTGTCCCCTTACCTTGCCTTAGTTTTCTTCAAAGCCCTTATCACTCCCTGACTTATTATGTATCTGCTTCTTTCTTTGATTTCACAAACATTTATTCAGTGCTGAGGATAGATCTGGAGCTGTCCTGGGGTCGGGGGTAACTCAGTGAGCAAAACACAAAAAACTATGCCCACAGGAGCTCACAGTGCCTCCCACACTAAAATGTGAATCCTAGAGACAGGATAATGTCTGTCCTGGTGATGGCTGTATCCTCGGTACTTGAAAAGGGCCTGGAATCGGTTGCATAATAGATATTAGTTGAATGAAAGAATGGTAGTGAGCTTGGACTAAGGTGAGGAAAGTGGTGGCAGTGTCGTGTAAGTGTAGGGTCACATCCTGTTTTCATGTAAAATGTTGCTATTTTGTTCTGCATGGATTTTTTTGCATTAATTTTGACTTTTAAAAAATTTACATTAATTATCTCCATGAACAGCTGCTTCCTCGGCCATGAGATCGGAACAGGAAGGTGCCCAGTGACCATTACTAAATGTTTTGATCAAAGATTCTATAGAAGAATCCTGATCAAAAGAGGGAAAACATAGAACAGAACTTCAAATTCTAGCAGAATCCAGACTTTCTGGAGCCATGGAGGCTGAATGAATCCCCAAAACTATTGCTCTGAGATAATCTTTAAACCTTAAACCAAAACTATCCCTGGAAGTCTTTTTTAAACCAAACAGTAGTTTAGCTTAATTAGCATAGAATTTATTTTGGGCATTGTGCTCTTTTAAAAAAGAACTATCTATATGTGATCAAATTGACAACAGCAACTTGAAAGGTTAGATTAGAAGTTCAGGGAACAGTGAGTTTATGTTAATGGTGGAGGAATAATTTGGGAAAGAAGGGTGAGAATGGTTGCACAACTTGAAGAATGTAATCAGTGTCACTGAATTGTACGTGTAGAAATTGTTGAATTGGTGTAGGTTTTGCTATGTATATTTTCACCAAAAAATAAAATAAATTATTAAAAAATGTTATCGATCTTGGAGGGGAAAAGGTGGAATCATTGTTCAGGAAGGATTGAGTGTCTGTTGATGGTGATGGAAAATTTGGCAACAGATATTGGTGATGGTTGCACAACATGATTGATGTAATTGGTGTCACTAAATTGTACACATGAAAGATGTCAAATTGGCAAATGTTGTGTTAGTTATATTTTTACAACAATAAAAAAAGCATGATCTATTGTGATTGCTGAGTGTTTTGGCGTCCCCTTAAATTTTGCACCCAAAGTGTGGTGGTTAAATTTATGTGTCAGCTTGGCTAGGCTAAGATTCTCAGTGGTTTGGCCAGATACTGGATTGGTTGCTGTTCCTCATTGTAACATAACGAAACATAATGCAATGTGTTATGTAATGTAATGTAGTATAATGTAATCACTTTCCATGATGTGATATGATGTGATCAACCAGTCAGTTGAAAGGGGAGTTTCCTGCCTTCAGAACATAAACGGATAATCTGGCACAGCTCACTCCCTCTCTTTGGACCTTGCACTCTTCTCTTTGCCTGACCTATAAATCTTGGGAGGTAAATCTGCAGAAGACTCCAGTCTGCCACCAGACCTACAGTTTTTGGAACTGCGAGTCCCACAATTACTTGAGTCAATGCCTTGAAGTAAATCTATCTAGATAGAGAGAGAGAGAACAGTGAGTTTATGTTAATGGTGGAACAATAATTTGGAAACGGATATTGAGAATGATTGCACAACTTGAAGAATATAATCAATGTCACTGAATTGTTCATGTAGAAATTGTTGAATTGGTGTATGTTTCGCTGTGCATATTTTCGCCAAAAAAATAAAAAGAATTATTAAAAAATATTATCTATCTTAGGGAAGGGAAAACGGGAAATGATTGTAAATATATATTTACATTGTGAATATATATATATATTTACATCTTACTGGTTTTGCCCTTCTTGAGAACCCAAACTAAGATCTCATTCACCTCCCCCTATTAGTCCTGGCTCTAGTCCATGGACTTTAGTATGCACTTAATAAGTGACAGCTAGCACCAGTTTCCTAAGGGGGTCCCTGGGTGGCACAAACAGTTACATGTCAATTACTAGCCGAAAGGTTGGCAGTTCAAACCTACACAGAGGGGCTTTGGAAGACAGCCCTGGCAAACTGCTTCTGAAAGGTCACAGCTTTGAAAACCCTGTGAAGCATAGTTCTACTCTGCACACATGGGGTCACAGTGAGATGGAACTGACTCAACAGCAACTGACAACAACAACATCAATTTTCTAAAGCTAGGACCTGGTGGGAAAATGGTGTGGTGGACCACGCACCGTGTAGCTCATCTCGAACTTCCACTTGTACGCCTGCAGGTCCCAGAGGCACAGCAGAGCATCCTCCGACCCGCTCACGGCCAGCTGATCCTTGTGGCTGACCTCCACACAGGTGACCCGGCTCCTGTGGGCCTCCAAAGGGAACACCTTGGAGTTGGCACACTCATAGAGAAAGAGGTTGCCATTGGTCATGCCATAGACCACGCGGTAGTCGGCCAGAACGGCCACACTGGAGATGGTCTCGGGCAGCTGGGTGTAAAAGATGTAGGTTGGCCCGTCAATGACAGGACAGGGGTCCCCGGGACCGATATCCAGCACAAGGACGATGTTGTCGTAGGCGATGGCCAGGCGCTCCTCACCCTTGCTCAGTGACATGCAGTTGATGGCTTTGCGGGCCTCTGGAGGGGGGATGCACATCACATCCTGCCTGGAGTTCAAGGGGAACACAAGGACTATCCCGGAAACCAGGCCAGTGAAGAGGAGCTTGGTCTGCTCAGCCACCTCCAGACACCTGACCTCGCTGGAGGTGTCCAGAGCATCTTGTTCCTCACCTGCCAAGAGGAGGAGGCCACATCAAAAATTGACCACAAAGCCCTAATCTATTGCCTGAAAACTACTTAAAAAAATTTTTGTTGTTGAAAATACACACAGCAGAACATACACCAACTCAATAATTTCTACATGTACAATTCAGTGACATTGATTGCATTCAAGTTGTGCAGCCACTCTCACCCTCCTTTTCCGAATTATTCCTCCACCATTGACATAAGCTTACTGCTTCCTAAACTTCCTATCTAACCTTTTGAGTTGCTGTTGTCAGTCTGATCCCATATAGTTTTTTTAAGAGGGCACAATGCTCAAGGCAGACATTCTTTACTACTTAATCTAAACTATTGTTTGGTTTAAAGAAGACTTCAGGGGATAATTTTGGTTTAAGGCTTAAAGATTATCTCAGGGCAATAGTTTTGGGGGTTTAATCCAGCCTCAATAACTTCAGAAAGTCTTGATTCCATGAGAATTTTAAGTTCTGTTCTGCATTCCCCTCCTCTTTTGATCAGTATTATTCTATAGAATGTTTGATCAAAATGGCCTGTAAACTACTTTTAAGCCTTGAACCAAAACTATCCCATGAAGTCATCTTTAAACTAAACAACAATTTAGCTCATTTAATAAAGAACGTTAGTGTTGAGCACCGTGCTCTTTTAAAGAATTATGTATATGAGATTAAATGGACAACAGTAACTTTAAAACACAGACAAGAACTTTAAGGGGCTGAGAGTCTAAGTTAATGGTGGTGAAACAATATGGACAGAGATAGGGAGTATGGTGACACAATGGGAAATATGCAACCATTGTCAATGAACTGTACATGTAAAAATTGCTGAATGAATATATGTTTTGTTGTGCTTATTTTCACCAAAAATAAATAAAATTGACCACAGTATGATCTCACTTACATGAAATAAGCAAATATATAGAAACCAAAGATTATTAGTGGTTACCAGGTGTCATGGATTGAATTGTGTCCCCCCCAAAATATCTGTCAACTTGGCTGGGTCATGATTCCCAGTAGTGTATGATTGTGTACCACTTTGTAATCTGATGTGATTTCCTTATGTGTTGTAAACTCTATCACTATGATGTAATAAGATGGGATTAGCAGCAGTTACACTGATGAGGTCTACAAGATTGGATAGTGTCTTAAGCCAATCTCTTTTGAGATATAAAAGAGAGAACCGAGCAGAGACATGTGGGAACCTCATACTACCAAGAAAGCAGTGCCAGGAGCAGAGCGTGTCCTTTGGACCTGAGGTTCCTGCACAGAGAAGCTCCTAGACCAAGGGAAGATTGATGACATGTACCTTCCTTCATAGCCAGCAGAGAAAGCCTTCCCCTGGAGCTGTAGCCCTGAATTTGGACTTGTGGCCTGCTAGACTGTGAGAGAATAAACTTTTCTTTGTTAAAGCCATCCACTTGTGGTATTTCTGTTAGAGCAGCACTAGATGAGTAAGACACCAGGGGTGGGAGGGAGAGAGAAAGGAGAAGTGTTTGCTTAGGGGTATTGAGTTTATGTTCATGGTAGTGAAGTAATTTGGAAAAGGATAGCGAGAATGGTTGCACAACTTGAAGAATATAATCAAGGTCACTGAATTGTACATCTTGAAATTGTTGAACTGGTATATGTTTTGTTGTGTATATTTTTACCACAATT
Organism: Trichechus manatus latirostris; assembly: GCF_000243295.1. Taxonomy (NCBI): domain Eukaryota; kingdom Metazoa; phylum Chordata; class Mammalia; order Sirenia; family Trichechidae; genus Trichechus; species Trichechus manatus. The sequence continues at coordinate 6,310,389 of NW_004444058.1, forward strand.
AAAAAACAAAAAACTAACCACAGAATCACCTGTTACATGGTGTTTTTTATTTTTAAGGATTTTAAAACTCTCACTACCTGTAATCTTTAACTTAAAATCCCTGGGTGGTGCGAATGGAGAATGTGCTCAGCGATAACCAAAAGGTTGACAGCTCAAGTCCACCCACAGGTACCTTGAAAGAAAGGCCTGGTGATCTACTTCTGGAAAATTACCACTGAAAACCTTGTGGAGCAGAGTTCTACTCTGACACACATGAGGGTGCCATAAGTCAAAGTTGACTTGATGGCAACTGGTTCGCCCCTTAACTAGCAGACACACACTTTGAGAACAGGACCTTGTCAGACTTGTTCTCTGCCAATCCTCAGAGACTAGCCCAGCAACTGGCACCCAAAAAAGTTTGCCAAATGAGTGAGTGAACGAACTTGAGAATGAATTTCTGTTCCTACACTAGCCTGCTGCCGATGAATCAATTCCGACTCATGGCAACTCCATGTGTTACAGAGTAGAACTGAGCTCCATAGGGTTTTCTTGGCTATAGTCTTTACAAAAGCAGATTGCCAGGGCTTTCTTCTGTGGTACTGCTGGGTTTGTTCAAATGACCAACCTTTTAGTTAGTAGTTAAGTGCAAACCATTTGTGCCACTGAAGGACATTTCTCCATGTTATTTTATCATTAGCAAGAGATCTGTAATGTCCCCCTCCCCCAGTGGGGATTGTGGCAGACACGGTTGGCGACACATCCAGGTCCCCTTGACTGGCCAGTGCACCCAGACCCATGTGCTGCCCTTACCTGAGAACTTCCCTGGGGGGAAGGGAAGGGAGCCCCTTGCCTGGAAATGCTGGGAGGTTGTGCCCTTGATCCCCAAGGATGGCCCACAGACACTAACTAACGGATATGGGGGTACAAAAGGATAGCCTCCTTTCTTCAAGGTGGGACAATTCTGCGGTGCTATTCGCACTCCAGAGCTCCCCATGTGTTATGGATTGAATTGGGTCCCCCATGAGACATGAAGGAGTCCCTGGGTGGCACAAATGGTTAGGCTCTCATCTACTAGCTGAAAGATTGGCAGTTCGAATCTGCCCAGAGGTGCCTCAAAATAAAGGCCTGGCAATCTGCTTCTGAAAGGTCACAGCCTTGAAATCCCTATGCAGCAGTTTCTACTCTGCACACATGGAGTCATCATGAGTTGGGGTTGACTCGATGGCAACTAACAACAACAACAACAAAATATGTGTTGGAATCCTAACCCCTATACATGCGGAGCCCTTGTGGCACAGTGGTTGAGAGCTCGGCTACTAACAAAAAGGTCGGCAATTTGAATCCATCAGCTGCTCCTTGTAAACCCTATGGGGCAGTTCTACTCTGTCCTGTGTGGTCGCTACTGAGTTGGAATTGACTCAATGGCAATCGGTTTGGTTTTTGGTTTATACCTATGGAAGTAATCTTTGGAAATATGGTTTTCTTTGTTATGTTAATAAGACCATACCCAAGTAGGGTGGGTTCTAAATCTAATCCCTTCTGAGTTATGTAAAGAGCAGATTAGACAGAGACACACTCAGGGGGGAAGACAGACACTGCGTGAGGATCCATTACAAGCCAAGAAACCAAGGAATGCCCAGGGCTACTACTGACAAGGAAAGAACCAACACAGCCAAGACCCTGGTTTGGACCTTCAGCCCCCAGAACTGTGAGAAATAAATGTCTGTCCTTGAAAGCCACCCATTTGTGGTATTTGTGTTGCAGCAGCACTGGGAACTTAGACACCATGGAGTCAGGCTGAAGATGGACTCTAGCTGAGCCCACGTCCTTGCTTAGCCCTCCCCTGCCTCTGCCTGCTCCCCTCACCCCCTCTCAGGTCTGAGAGTTCCCCTCCACACATCACTTGTGCAAATATCCTTGCCTCAAGCTCTGCTTCTAGGTAACCTGAACTAAAACAAGGATTAACAATCAGAATATTAAGCCTGGATGGCACAAGTGGTTTGCGGTGGACTGCTAACCCAGAGGTTGGTGGTTCAAACCTAACCAGCTGTGCCATGGAAGAAAGTCCTGACAAACTACTTCTGTAGAAAAATTACAGCCAAGAGTAGTTCTACTCTGTAACACATGGGGCCCCCATGAGTCAGGGGCCGACTCAACAGCAACTTGCAACTAAATTTTCAATTACCTTATGCTGGGAAATTATAAAATCAAGTCCACTTTTCTATTAGCCTTTTTCAACCCAACTAGAGTTACTGGTGCTTCAATTCTCATCCACACAAATAATACAAGTGGTCATTCTGACCGTACTTAGATCTTACAAACCTTCTGCCAAGTCCCAGATGGAGACTCTGTTTTTGTCCCCAGTCTTAGGGAAGTAGATGTAGCTTCCATTGTGTGACACAGCAGTGAGGCCGGTGCGATCCAGAAAGGGGGCAGAGACCCGGGGCTTCTGAACATAGGTGAGATCCCAGACTTTGAAAGATGAGGACTGTTGGGAAGCAGATGCCACCAAGTCCCTGCCCCGGGCCAGCAGGCTGACGGGTGCCCCAACACCTTCGAGGATGTCCAGCAGAGTCCCCTGTTCTGACAGACTCCACACCTGAAGACAGAGAACAGAAGAGCTACCACAGTGATTCTCAAAGCGTGTTCTGGGGAACTCCAGACTCTTAGTCTCCTAGTGCTGCTATAACAAAAATACCATGAATGGGTGATTTTAAAGAACACAAATTTATTTTCTCAAAGTTTAGGAGGCTAGAAAATGACCAGCAACTATACACGTGGACCTCGCCAGATGGAATACACAGGAATCAAATTGGCTACATCTGTGGAAAGAGATGATGGAGAAGCTCAATATCATCTGTCAGAACAAGGCCAGGGGCCTACTGCACAACAGACCTCAATTGTTCCTATGTCGGTTCAAGTTGAAGATGAAGAAAATTAAAACAAGTCCACGAGAGCCAAAGTACAACCTGGAGTATATCCCACTTGAATTTAGACACCATCTCAATAATAGATTTGATACATTGAACACTAATGACTGAAGACCAGACGAGTTGTGGGATGACATCAAGGATATCATACATGAAGAAAGCAAAAGGTCATTAAAAAGACAGGAAAGAAAGAAAAGGCCAAAATGGATGTCAGAAGACACTCTGAAACTTGCTCTTGAATGTAGAGTAGCTAACGCAAAGGGAAGAAATGATGAAGTAAAAGAGCTAAACAGAAGATTTCAAAGGGCGGCTCAAGAAGACAAAGTAAATATTATAATGAAATGTACAAAGACCTGGAGTTAGAAAATCAAAAGGAAAGAACACTCACGGCATTTCTTAAACTGACATAATTGAAGAAAAAATTCAAGCCTTGAAATGAATGATTCTACGGCAAAATATTCACACAGGGTACATCAAAAGAAGATGGAAGGAATATACAGTCACTGTACCAAAAATAATTGCTCGATGTTAAACCAGATGAGGAGGTAGCATGTGATCAAGAACCAAGGGTACTGAAGGAAGAAGTCCAAGCTGCACTGATGGCATTGGCAGAAAAACAAGGCTCCAGGAATTGACAGAATATTAATTGAGATGTTTCAACAAACTGATGCAATGCTAGAGGTGCTCCCTTTTCTCTGCCAAGAAATTTAGAAGACAGGTATCTGGCCAGCTGACCAGAAGAGATTCATATTTGTGCCCATTCCAAAGAAAGGTGATGCAACAGAATGCAGAAATTATCAAACAGTATCATTAATATCACATGAAGTAAAATTTTGCTGGAGATAATTCAAAAAATGGTTGTAGCAGTACATCAACAGAGAACTACCAGAAATTCAAGCCAGATTCAGAAGAGACATGGAACAAGGAATATCACTGCTCATGTCAGATGGATCTTGGCTGAAAGCAGAGAATACCAGAAAGATGTTTACCTGTGTTTTATTGACTATGCAAAGGCATTCAACCGTGTGGATCGTAACAGATTATGGATAACATTGTGAAGAATGGAAATTCCAGAACACTTAATTATGCCATGAGGAACCTGTTAGACCAAGAGGCAGTTGGTTGAGCAGAACAAGGGGATACTTCGTGGTTTAAAATCAGGAAAGTTGTGTGTCAGGGTTGTATCCTTTCATGATACTTATTCAGTCTGTATGCTGAGCAAGTAACCCGAGAAGTTGGACTATATGAAGAAGAACGGGGCATCAGGATTGGAGGAAGACTCATTAACAACCTGAGATATGCAGATGACACAACTTTGCTTTGTGAAAGTGAAAAGGACTTGAAGCACTTACTGATGAAGACCAAAGACTGCAGCCTTCAGTAGGGATTACACTTCAACATAAAGAAAACAAAAATCCTCACAACTGCTACCTCATGATAAATGGAGAAAATATTGAAGCTGCAACAGATAAGAGAGTCCAGCTGTGTCCTATTAAGCCAGACACTAAAGTGATTTGCAAAAACATAAAACAATACCACTCTTCCCATGAATTTTTGTTGTTGTTTTTTCAGAAAATACAGTTATTTTTCACAAAATAATGTTATTTATGTTAGCATGTAATGGTTTTGTTGTTATTTTTGAATGAATCAATGAATAAATATTTTTGGGTTTTCTCAGTATTCATTTTCAATTTGGTAAATATCAATAGATGCTAAATGCAATGTGGGACCCTGGATTTGATCCTGGAATTGAAAAAAGGACATTTGTGGGAAAACTGGTGAAATCTGAGCAGTCTGTAAATCAGTTAGTAATATTGCCCAGTGTTAATTTCTTAATTTTGATAAATGTATCAAGATAATGTGAGATGTTGACATTGAGGGAAGCTGGGTAAAGGGTATATGGGAACTCTCTGTACTCTATTTGCAACTCTTCTTCTGTACATATAAAATTATTCTAAGTATTAAGTAACCAGCTGCCGTCCAAATGATTCTGACTCCTGGCAACCCCTTTGGTGCAGAGCAGAACTGCTCCATAGAGTTTTCAAGGCTGTGACATTTTGGAAGCAGATTCCTAGGCCTGTCTTCCAAGGTGCCTCCTGGATGGGTTCAAATCACCAATCTTTTGTCTAGTAGTTGAGCGCTTAACCATTTGCACTACCCAGGGACTCCTCCAAAATAAATAGTCTGTTTAAAAAGTCTATACATCTATCGATCTCCACCATTTGTCTGTTAGTTTGTTGTACTGTGGTGTCTGTGTGTTGCTATGATGCTAGAATCTATGCCACTGGTATTTCAAATACCAGCAGGGTTACCCATGGTGAACAGGCTTCGGCAGAGCTTACAGACTAAGATGGACAAGGAAGAAAGACTTAGTGATCTACTTCCAAAAATTAGTCAAAGAAAACCTATGGATCACAACAGAACTTGTCCAACTTGCTTGTTTTAGCTTAGACATGTCATCAGGAGGGACAAATCACTGGAGGAGGACATCATGTTTGGTTAAGTAGAGGGCCAGTAGGGGACAGGGAGATTCTTGGTGAGATGGACTGGCACAATAGCCACAACAATGGACTCAAACATGCCGGTGATTTATGAGGATGAAGCAGGACCGGACAACATTTGGTCTGTTGTACATAAGGTCGCCATGAGTGGGAGTTGACTTAATGGCAATTGCCTGTCCGTCTATCTATCTGTCTGTCTATCTATCTTTCAATGAATATAACCTTCAGTATGGATTTCATCTCAATATAAAGAAAATAAAAATCCTGACAACTGGCCCAATAAGCAACATCATAATAAAATACTGCACTTGTCAAGGATTTCAATTTACTTGGATCTGCAACAACACCCATGGAAGCAGCAGTCAAGAAAACAAACAATGCATTGCATTGGGAAAATCTACTGCAAAAGACCTATTTTAAAATGTTAAAAAAACAAAGATGTCACTTTGAAGACTAATGTGCATCTAACCCAAGCCATGGTATTTTCAATCGCCTCATATGCATGTGAAAGCCAGACAATGAATAAGGAAGACCAAAGAAGAACTAATGCCTTTGAATGAACAAATCTGTCTTGGAAGAAGTACAGCCAGAATGCTCCTTGGAAGGGAGGATGGTGAGACTTCATGTTATGTACCTTGGATAGGTTATCAGGAGGGACCAATCCCTGGAGAAAGACATCATGCTTCGTAAAGTAAAGGGTCAGTGTGAAAGAGGAGGACCCTCAATGAGATGGACTGACACAGTGGCTGCAACAATGGGCTCAAGCATAACAAGGATTGTGAGGATGGTGCAGGACCAGGTAGTGTTTCGTGCTGTTGTACATAGGGTCACTATGAGTTGGAGCTGCCTCAACGGCACGTAACAACAACAACAAGGAGACTAGAAGTTTGATTCAGGGTAGCAACTCTAAGGGAAGTCTTTCTCTCTGTTGGCTCTGTGGGAAAATCCTTGTCACAGCTTCCATAACCTTGTCATTCCTCAGTTCCTTGGCAATCTCCACATGGCATCTGTTTTCCCCTCATTTATGCTTTCTTCTCTCTGTGACAATCTGTTCTTTTTATATCTCAAAATTTATTAGGTTTAAGACACACACCCTATATTGATATGGTCTCATTAGCATAACAAAGAAAACCCTATTCTAAATGGGATTACATCCACAGGTATAGGGATTAGGATTCCAAAACACATTTTTCAGGGACACAACTTAATCCATAACACTTGGGGATCCTGCAAAATCAAGACTATTTTCATAACAATACTGTTATGGATTGAGTTGTGTCCCCCTGAAAATATGTATTGGAATCCTAACCCCTGTACCTGTGGATGTGATCCTGTTTGGAAATAGGGTTTTCTTTGTTATGTTAAGGAGATAAGATCTGAGTAGGGTGGGTTGTAAATCTAATCACTTGGGAGTTATAAAAAGAACAGATTAGACACAGAGACACGCACACATGGGGGAAGACAGATGCCGTGTGATGACTGTCTACAAGACAAGGAAGCCAGGAACACCCAGGGCTACTGACAAAGAAGAAATCCACACAGCTGAGACCCTGATTTAGACTGTGACAAAATAGATTTCTGTTCTTTAAAGCCACCCACTTTTGGTATTTCTGTTATGGCAGCACTAGGTGACTAAGACAAATACTAACATGTAATTTGCCTTTTTCACTTTCTTTCTCTCGTAAGTATTCAGTGGAGTTTTCCACTTGCTTTGGACGTGTTATCAGAAGGGTTTAGCCCTTGGAGAAGGACTTCATGCTTGGTAAAGTAGAGGGTCAGTGAAAAAGAGGAAGACCCTCAATGAGACGACTGACACAGTGGAACGGGCAGTATTTGGTTCTGTTGTACATAAGGTCACTATGAGTTGGTATAAACTCAATGGCACCTAACAACAACAACATCTGTCTGTCTACCTATCTATCTCTTTCTCTCAGTGGACATAACCCACATAAACAAAAGCTCTTTGGAGTCCTCAATAATCCTTAAAAGTAAACCAGAGACTTCATCAGCCTGAGACCAGAAGAACTAGATGGTGCCCGGCTACCACCAATGACTGCCCTGACAGGGAACAAAACAGAGAGTCCCTGATGGAGCAGGAGAAAGGTGGGGTGCAGAACTCAAATTCTAGTAAGAAGACCAGACTTAATGGTCTGACTGAGACTGGAGGAACCCCGGAAAGCATGGCCCCTGGATTCTCTATCAACCCAGAACTAGAACAATTTCCAAGGCCAACTCTTCAGACAGGAATTGGAATGGACTGTGGGACATAAAGGGGTACTTGTGAGGAGTGTGCCTCTTAGCTCAAGTAGATACAAGAGACTAAATGGGCAGCTTCTGTCTGGAGGTGAGATGGGAAGACAGAAAGGGTTAGGAGCTGGTTGAATGGACATGGGGAATCAGGGGTGGAAAGGAGGAGTGTGCTGTCACAGTATGGGGAGAGCAATTAGAGTCACAAAACAATGTATGTATAAATTTTTTGTATGGGAGACTAACTTGAAATGTAAACTTCATCTAAACTACAACAATAAAAACAAATTAAAAAAAAAAAAGTATGATGGGGTCCTAGGACCAAAACATTGGCGAACCATTATTCTACCGCTTGGTTTTTACACCAGCTTCAGTAACTTTGAACTTAACCGGAATTTTCCTTCCCACACCCTGCTCTGTCCTGCAGACCACATCCTCCCAGTTTTTCAGATTCATTGGACAGTTGTTCAGGTTCATTGGGAACACCATCTCCTTCACTGACCATTTGAGTAACCACCCCCAGTCTGCTGCTGGTCCCCAGAGATATCCCCATATTCTCCCGATGATCCACCCTGTTTTGCCTGTGCTAGTTTTCATGAGTTTTTGTACCTGGAAGTCAAAAGATCCCGAAAGAATCATATTTTCTATTTCAGAGTCAGAAAGGAGGGTGCCAGCCAGGATCTCCCCCTCACCTGAATGAGTGAGTCTCGGGACCCTGTGACAATCAGATTGTTCTTGGGACCAAAGACAGCCGTCTCCACTGTGTCCTCGTGTTCCAGATCTGTGGCCATGAAGTGGTGGAAGCCCTGTGAGTCAGCCAAGAATATCCGCACAGATCTTCCAAAGCCTGAAACAGCAGTGGCAGGGTTATGCCTTCTGTTCCTTGAGTATGAGAGTCATTCAATCAACCACGATTTTTTTGAGCACCTACTATGTGCCAGTGGAAGGAACATAGTTGGGGACAAGAGAGACATGGTCCCTGTTATGAATTGAATATGAGTTGGATTCCTAACCCCTATTCCTGTGGAGTGGAGCTCTAGTGGTGCAGTGGTTAAGAGCTTGACTGCTAACCAAAAGGTCGGCAGTTGGAATCCACTAGCCACTCTTCGGAAACCCTATAGGGCAGCTCTACTATGTCCTATAGGGTCGCTATGAGTTGGAATCAACTAGACAGCAATGGGTTAGTTTTTTTTCTTTTATTCCTGTGGAGTAATCCCGTTTGGAAATAAGGGTTTCTTTGTTGTGTTAATGAGGCCATGTCAGTGTAGGAAGTGTCTTAAACCAATCCCTTTTGAGATATACAAAGAGCAGATTAGGAGGGGTGGGACCGAGATGGAGGAGTAGTCAGATGCTTCTGGTAGACCCTCTTACAACAAAGACCCGAAAAAACAAGTGGATCGATTATATATGGCAATCTGGGAGCCCTGAACATCAAAGGCAGAGTTGAGGAACTGGACTGAATGGCAGGGGGAGGGAGAGACAGTTCGAGGAGTTGCCAGTCCTGACCCAGCGAGAGCCTGAGCCCTTCAGGTCTGATCAGCTTGGGGGTGAGTGGTGAGGCAGGCAAGCAGCAGTGCTCGGGAGGTGCATTTTCCACACTGGGAGAGACCCAGCACCAGAGTCTACACGGTCACCCAAAACCAGTGAGAAGCAGCCCTGGATTGGCGAAAGACAGGTACTTGCGTACAGCCTACTGCACAGATCAAAAACACCCTCCTTAGGGAAAAACCTCTCTCCCTTTTGCCTTCCTGTTCCCTGCTCTGCACTGGGTCCCAGACCAGCTTCAGCAATTGCTGAGTTCCCTAGGCTGGAAGTAGGACCCATCACACACCCAGAGCCATTCTCCCTGCCTTGGAGAGTGAACAAATTAACAAACAGGGGAAAAAATAAACTGCCACCTCCCCTAGACCATGAACCCAGGGTAGGCACAGCTCCTTTGCCTAGGCACAGGCATAAGGGATCCACGGACTCTGAGTGTCTTTCCCCCTGCATAGGTTTGTGTGGGCCCTCATTACTGCAGTACAACAGGGTATATATTGGAAGTCTAACTTCAACTGTTTCAGCAGTGAAGTGGCAGGTTCTTGACATTTGACAGTGCTCC
>NW_004444058.1:6320554-6321818 GCF_000243295.1 Trichechus manatus latirostris
ACTTGGTGGCTATCTACCTAGGCACCTGAGCTGAATCCATACAGGAGGAGTGGGTGGACTCTTGAGCTCACATACCTAGTAACAGATCTAACCACCTGGTGACAGAGCATTAGAGCTTCAAAGGTGCCAATAATCAAACTAGCTCATACAAGCAGCCTATTTGGGCATATTAAAACAAAACAAGAAGCTAGGACACAGTAACCAAACATAAAATAAATAAATATAGTAACTTACTGATGGCATGAAGACAACAGTCAATATCAAATCACATAAAGAGGCAATCCACGATGGCTTCAGCAAGCATCCAAAATAAAGAATCTAGAAATTTTCCAGAGGAGGAAAATTTCTTGGAATTACTGGAGGCAGAATACAAAAGATTAATATACAGAACTCTTCAAGAAATTAGGAAGGAAATTAATCAAAACGCAGAACACGCAATAGAGGAAATTAAAAAGCTTAGAGAAGAGCATAATGACAAATTTAACAGGCTGCAAGAATCCATAGAGAGAAAGCAATCAGAAATCCAGAAGATTAATAATAAAATTTCAGAATTAGACAACTCAATAGAAAGTCATAGAAGCAAAGTTGAGGCAATGGAAGTCAGAATTACTGAGATTGAAGATAAAGCACTTGACACCAACTTATTTGAGGAAAAAACAGACAAAAGGATTTAAAAAAATGAAGAAACCCCAAGGATTATGTGGGACTCTATCAAGAGGAATAACCTACAAGTGATTGGAGTACCAGAACAGGGGGGATAACAGAAAATACAGACAGAATTGTTGACAATTGGTTGGCAGAAAACTTCCCTGATATCGTGAAAGATGACAAGATAGCTATCCAAGATGCTCATTGAACCCCACATAAGGTAGATCCCAAAAGAAAGTAACTAAGACATATTACAATTAAACTTGCAAAACCAAAGATAAAGAGAGAATTTTAAGAGCAGATAGGGATAAACGAAAAGTCATCTACAAGGGAGAGTCAATAAGAATAAGCTTGGACTACTCAGCAGAAACCACGCAGGCAAGAAGGCAGTGGGATGACATGTATAAAGCCTTGAAGGAAAAAAACTGCCAGCCAAGAATCACATATCCAGCAAAACTGTCTCTCAAATATGATGGCGAAATTAGGACATTTCCAGATAAACAGAAGTTTAGGGAATTTGTAAAAACCAAACCAAATTACAAGAAATACTAAAGGGAGTCCTCTGGTTAGAAAACCACTAACATCAGAAAACAACCTAAGACTAGAACACAGGACA
>NW_004444058.1:6324455-6326160 GCF_000243295.1 Trichechus manatus latirostris
AAACCCCAAAGAATCCACAAGAAAACTACTGGAACTAACAGAAGATTTCAGCAAAGTTTCAGGATACAAGCTACACATACAAAAATAAGTTGGATTCCTTTACACCAGCAAAGAGAACCTCGAAGAGGAAATCACCCAATCAATACCATTTACAATAGCCCCCAAGAAGATAAAATACTTAGGAATAAATCTAACCGGAGACGTAAGAGACCTGTACAATGAAAACTACAAGACATTACTGCAAGAAACCAAAAGAGACCTGCATAAGTGGAAAAACATATCTTCCTCATGGATAGGTAGACTCAACGTTGTGAAAATGTCAGTTCTACCCAAAGTGATCTACAGATACAATGCAATCCCGGTCCAAATTCCACTGGCATGTTTTAATGAGATGGAGAAACAAATCACCAACTTCACGTGGAAAGGGAAGAGGCCCCAGATTAAGTAAATCACTACTCAAGAAGAAGAACAAAGTGAGAGGCCTCACACTACCTGATTTTAGAAACTATTATACCACCACAGTAGTCAAAGCAGCCTGGTACTGGTACAGCAACAGATACATAGAGCAATGGAACAGAACTGAGAATCCAGACATAAATTCATCTGCCTATGAGCAGCTGGTATTTGACAAAGGCCCAAAGTCCGTTAACTGGGGAAAAGACAGTCTCTTTAACAAATGGTGCTGGCATAACTGGATATCCATCTGCAAAAACAGAAACAAGACCTATACCTCACACCATGCACAAAAACTAACTCAAAATGGATCAAAGACTTAAATATAAAATTAAAAACAATAAAGATCAGGGAAGAAAAAATAGGGACAATGCTAGGAGCCCTAATACATGGCATAAACACAACACAAACCATAAGTAACAATGCACAAGCACCAGAAGAGAGACAGATAACTGGGAGCTCCTAAAAATCAAACACTTATGCTCATCAAAAGACTTCACCGAAAGAGTCAAAAGACAACCTACAGACTGGGAAAAAGTTTTTGGCTACGACAAATCTGATCAGCGTCTAATCTCTAAAATCTGCAAGATACTGAAAAACCTCAACAACAGAAAGACAAATAACCCAATTAAAAAATCGGCAAAGGATATGAACAGGCACTGTGTCAAAGAAGATATTCAGGCGGCTAACAGACACATGAAGAAATGCTCACGATCATTAGCCATTAGAGAAAGGCAAATCAAAATTACAATGAGATACAAGGCTAGCATTAAGCCAAAAAACACATAATAATAAATGCTGGAGAGGTTGTGGAGAGACTGGAACACTTATACACTGTTGATGGGAGTGTAAAATGGTACAACCACTTTGGAAATCAATTTGGCGCTTCCTTAAAAAGCTAGGAGTAGAAGTACCATACGATCCGGCTATCCCATTCCTTGAAGTATATCCTAGAGAAGTAAGAGCCGTTACATGAATAGATATATGCATACCCATGTTCATTGCAGCACTGTTCACAATAGCAAAAAATGGAAACAACCTAGGCACCCATCAATGGACAAATGGATAAACAAATTATGGTATATCCATACAATGGAATACTATGCAATGATAAAGAACAATGATGAAGCCATGAAACATCTTATAACATGAAGGAATCTGGAGGTCATTATGCTGAGTGAATTTAATCAGTCACAGAAGGACAAATATTGTATAAGACCACTATTACAAAAACTCAAGAAAAGGTTTAAAC
>NW_004444058.1:6326920-6459303 GCF_000243295.1 Trichechus manatus latirostris
GCCTCTTAGCTCAAGTAGATACAAGAGACCAAAAGGGCAGCTTCTGTCTGAAGGTGAGATGGGAAGGCAGGGAGGGTTAGGAGCTGGTTGAATGGACATGGGAAATCAGGGGTGGAAAGGAGGAGTGTGCTGTCACAGTATGGGGAGAGAAATTAGGGTCACATAACAATGTATGTATAAGTTGTTTGTACGGGAGACTAACTTGAAATGTAATCTTCATTTAAACTACAACAATACAAATAAAAATAAAAAAAAGAGCAGATTAGGCACAGAAGCAAGGAAGCACAAATGGGGGAAGATAGATGCCACATGGAGGTCTCCAAGGAATTGAGGAACAGAAGCTGAAAGGGACACAGATCTTTCCCCAGAGCAGACAAAGAAAGCCTCCCCCTAGAGCCGGTGCCCTGAACTCAGACATCTAGCCTCCTGAACTGTGAGAAAATGAATTTCCATTTGTTAAAGCTAGCCACTTGGTATTTTTGTTACAGCAGTGCTAGGAGGCTAAGACAGTCCCTAATCTCACATAGCCTGCAGTGTGTGTGTTGGGCGGGGGAAGGCAGGAATCAATAATCTCAGAAAATTGAATGGCTATTTCTTGTTACAAGACTATAGGTTTCTGGAAAGCAGGGATTGCCTGTTTGGGCTCACCATTGTAACCTGATGCCCAGTACAAGGCTGAGCACGAGTAAACTAAAAATAAAATAAAATCCGTTGCGTTGAGTGGATTCCAACTCGTGGATACCCCATGTGTTACGGAGTAGAACTGCTCCATATGGTTTTCTTGGCTGTAATCTTTATGGAAACAGGTCACCAGGTCTTTTCTTCTGTGGCTCCAGCGGGTGGGTTCAAACCGCCAACCTTCAGTTAGCAGCCAAGTGCAAACTGCGACACCCAGGGACCTCTTATCCATTGATGTGCTGTCTATGGCTGCTTTCACACCAGAATGGTAGAGTTGAGTCTAGTCATTGCAACGGAGACCATAAGGCTTGCAACCCCAAAAAGATATCCTATCCAGTCCTTTATAGAAAAGGCTTGCCGACCTCTGGCCTAAGATCCCTCCCTTTTCCCAAGCCCCTTCTCACTTCCAGCCAAATCCTGGTTTTCCCTCCTCAAACACCCCCAGATGATAGCCAAAAGCTACCTGCAGCGAGAAGGGATTCGTCCTCGGAGATCACCAGCAACCTCACAGCTTCTGGAAGCTTCTCTAGCAGGCTGTCTCCTTCAGAGGAAACCTGTGTACAGTTAAGAATGCCTGTTATTGGTTGAATTGTGTCCTCCCCAAAATATGTGTTGGAATTCTAATCCCCATACCTGTGGATGTGATCCCATTTGGGAGGGAATAGGCTTTTCTTTGTTATGTTAATGAGGTCATATCAGTGTAGGCTGTGTCTTAGACCTACTCCTTGAGATACAAAAGAGCAGAGTAGACACAGAGAGTTGTTGCCATCGAGTGCACCCCGACCATAAAGTAGAACTGCTCCATAGGGTTTTCAAGGCTGTGACTTTTCAGATGCAGATTGCCAGGCCTTTCTTCCGAGGCATCTCTGGGTGGGTTCAAACCACCAAACTTTTGGCTGGTAGTCAAACGCTTGACCCGGACACAGAGAGAAGCAAGCACAGATAGGGGAAGGATAGTTGCCATGTGAAGATCACCAAGGAACCAAGGAACACCAGGGCTACAGAAGCTGGGACAAGGATCTTCCCACAGAGTGAACAGAGAGAGAGCCTTCCCCTAGAGCGAGTGCCCTGAATTCAGAATTCTAGCCTCCTAAACAGGAGTCCTTGAGAGGCACAAATGGTTTAAGTGCCAGACTACTAAGCAAAAGGTTTGAATCGACCCAGAGGAGCCTTGGAAGTCTTGGTGATCTGCTTCTGAAAGGTCACAGCCTCGAAAACCCTATGGAGCAGTTCTACTCTGCACATATGGGGTCGCCACAAGTCGGAATTGACTTGATGGCACCTAACAACAACGGCCTCCGAAATGGTGAGAAAATGAATTTCTGCTCTTTAAAGCCACCCACTTGTGGTATTTGTGTTACGGCAGCGCTAGGACACTGAGACAATGCCCATCAACTCATGTCAGGAGGACTAGGGTTAGAGCCTGGATTCCATGTTGGGCAGCATCACTCACCAGCTGGCTGACCCTAAGCAAGCTCCTTAACCTCTCGGGGTCCCAGTGTCCTCACCTGTCAAATGGTGATGATACTAGAACCCACCTTACAGGGTTATTGCTATCTAAGAAATGTATTGAATGCTACTCTGCACACAGTCAACCCTCCCAGAGTGACTGCTATCATCATCATTATTATTGCTGACATTGTTCTTGTTTGTAACCACCTAGGGACACAGAATCCTTCAATATTGCAATTTGAGGTTTGAATTTTTCTTCAGTTCTTTCAGCCTGAGAAATGCTGAGCGTGTTCTTCCCTTTTGGTTTTCTATCTCCAGGTCTTTTTACATGTCAATACTTTACTTTGTCTTCTCGAGTCGCCCTTTGAAATCTTCTGTTCAGCTTTTCGACTTTATCATTTCTTCCTTTTGCTTTAGCTACTCTACATCCATTTTGGTCTTTTCTTTCTTTCATGTCTTTTTAATGACCTCTTGCTTTCTTCATGTATGATGTCGTTGACGTCATTCCACAACTCATCTGGTCTTCTGTCATTAGTGTCCAATGCGTCAAATCTATTCTTCAGATGTTCTTAAATTCAGGTGGGAGACACTCAAGGTTTACTTTGGCTCTTGTGGACTTATTTTAACTTTCTTCAGCTTCAACTTGAACTTGCATATGAGCAATTGATGATCTGTTCTGCAGTTGGCCCCTGGCCTTGTTCTGACTGATGACCTTGAGCTTCTCCATTATCTCTTTCCACAGATGTAGTCAATTTGATTCCCGTGTATTCCATCTGGTGAGATTCATGTGTATAGTCACCATTTATGTTGTTGAAAAAAGGTATTTCCAATGAATAGGTCATTGGTCTTGCAAATTTCTATCATGTGATCTCCGGCATTGTTTCTATTACCAAGGCCATATTTTCAACTACTGATCCTTATCCTTCTTTTTTCTTTCCACCTTTCACATTCCAATCACCAGTAATCATCAATGCATCTTGACTGCATGTTTGATCAATTTCAGACTGCAGAAGTTGTTAAAAAAATCTTCAATTTCTTTATCTTTGGCATTAGTGGTTGGTGCGTAAATTTGAATAATAGTCGTATTAACTGGTCTTCCTTGTAGGCGTGTGGATATTATCAGGATAGATCTTGGAATGTTATTTTTGACAATGAATGCAAAGCCATTCCTCTTCGATCTGTCATTCCCAGCATAGTAGACCATATGATTGTCCAATTCAGATTGGCCAATACCAGTCCATTTCAGCTCACTAATGCCTAGAATATCAATCTTCAAGCACAGGAAGTATCAAAAGAAGATGGAAGGAATACACAGAATCACTGTACCGGAAAGAATTGGTCGATGTTCAACCATTTCATGGTATTGAAGGAAAAACTCCAAGCCTACACTGAAGGCGTTGGCGAAAAACAAGGTTTCAGAAATTGACAAAATACCAACTGAGATGCTTCAACAAACCGTTGCAACACTGGAAGCACCCACTCATCTATGCCAAGAAATCTGGAAGACAGCTACCTGGCCAACCAACTAGAAAAGATTCATATTTGTGCCCATTCCAAAGAAAGGTGATCTAACAATGTGGAAATTATCAAACAATATCATAAACAAGTAAAAGTTTGCTGAAGATCATTCAAAAGTGGCTGCAGCAGTACATCAACAGGGAACTGCCAGAAATTCAAGATGGATTCAGAAGAGGACGTGGAACAAGGGATATTATTGTTCATGTCAGATGGATCTTGGCTGAAAACAGAGAACACCAGAAAGATGTTTACCTGTGTTTTATTGACTATGCAAAGACATTTGACTGTGTGGATCATAACAAATTATGGACAACATTGTGAAGAATGGGAATTCCAGAACACTTAATTGTGCTCATGCAGAACCTGTACATAGACCAAGTGTCAGTCGTTCAAATATAACAAGGGGATACTGCATGGTTTAAAATCAGGAAAGGTATGCATCAGGGTTGTATCCTTTCACCATAGTTATTCAATCTGAAAGCTGAGCAAATAATCTGAGAAGCTGGACTATATGAAGAAGAATGCAGCATCAGGATTGGAGGAAGACTCGTTAATAACCTACGCTATGCAGATGACACAACCTTCCTTGCTGAAAGTGAAGAGAACTTGAAGCACTTACTGATGACGATCAAAGACTACAGCCTTCAGTATGGATTACATAAAGAAAACAAAAATCCTCACAACTGGACCAATAAGCAACATCATGAAAAACGGAGAAAATATTGAAGTTGTCAAGGATTTTATTTAACTTAGATCCACAATCAACACCCATGGAAGCAGCACCAAAGAAATCAAATGAAGTACTGCATTGAGCAAATATGCTGCAAAAGACCTCTTTAAATAAAGATGTCACTTTGAGGACTAAGGTTCACCTTACCCAAGCCATGATATATTCGATTGCCTCGTATGCATGTGAAAGCTGGACAATGAATAAGGAATGCCGAAGAAGAATTGATGTCTTTGAATTATGGTGTTGGTGAAGAATATTAAATATATACCATGGATCGCCAGAAGAATGAACAAGTCTGTCATGGAAGAAATACAGCCAGAGTGCTCCTTGGAAACAAGGATGGCAAGACTTCTTCTCACGTATTTGAACTTGTTATCAGGAGGGTCAAGTAGAGGGTCACAAAAAAAAGAAAGACCTTCAAGGAGATAGATTAACACAGTGGCTGCAACAATGGGCTCAAACATAGCAATGATTGTGACGATGGCTCGGAACGGGGCAGTGTTTCGTTCCTTTGTATATAGGGTCTGTATGAGTCAAAACTGACTCAGTGGCACCTAACAACAACAAGGGACCCAGAGAAGATTCTAGAACTCAGAGAAGATTCTAGCACTCCATCAGTCTCTGGAGGAGAAGTGTCAAATAAGATCAAAACATAGCCTGGATGGATAAAGAAAATGTGGTACGTACACACAATGGAATACTATTTAGTCATAGAGAGAGAAGACGTCCTGATGTGTGTCACAACATGAATGAACCTTGAAAATATCATACTGAGAGAAATAAGTCAATTGCAAAAGGACAAATACTGGATGACCTAAGCTTATATGAAATAAGCAAATAGATAGAAACCAAAGATTATTAGTGGTTACCCAGGGTGGAAGGGAGGCGAGTAGGGGGAACTTTTGCTTAGTAGGCACTGAGGTTATGTTAATGTTTTGGAAAAGGATAGCGATAATGGTGGCACAACAAGAAAAATGTAATCAATGTCACTGAGTTGAAAATGTGGAAGTTGTATTGTCAAATGTGTTGGTATGTAGAGTCTCGCCATAAAAAAAAAAAAAGACTACAGCTAGAGGAAGGTACTGTTCTCATCATTTCTGAGTTGCAGAAATGAACTGCTCTTTTTATACTTTTTGTTATTGTGGTAAAAATATATGTAACATAACGTTTGCCATTTCAACATTCTTCACGTGTACAGTTCAACGACAATGTGCTCATCACTATGTACAACCATCACCATTATCCATTTCCAAATTTTTCCATCACCTTAAGAGACGCTCAGTGTCCCCCCAAAAATGAGTCTTTCCCCTTGCCTTCCATCCACCCCTGGTAATCACTAGTCAACTTTGATCGGTATACTCTTGCTTATTCTAGATAGTTCATGTAAGTGAAATCATATAATATTTATCCTTTTGTCATGAACTTATGTCACTCAGCATGATGTTTTCAAGGTTCATCCATGTTGTAACATGTATCAGGGCTTCATTTCTCTTTTTGGCTGAGTAATATTCCATTGTGTGGATGGATCACGTTGTGTTTATCCATTCATCTATGGATGGACACAGGAGTTGTTTCCACCTTTTAGTTATTGTGAATAGAGCTGCAATGAACATTCGTATACAAGTATCTGTTTGAGTTCCTGTTTTCAATTCTTTTGGGTATATACTAGGAATGGAATTGCTGGGTCATATGATAGACCTATGTTCAACTTTTTGAGGAACCACCACACTGTTTTCCACAGCGGTATATCATTTTGCATTCCCACAACAATGCACAAGCATTACCATTTCTCCAAGTCCTCATCAATACTTGTTATTGTTCTTCTTTTTAATCATAGCCTGCCCAGTGGTAGTGAAGTGGTATCTCATTGTAGTTTTGACTTGTATTTCCCTAATGATGTTGAGCATCTTCTCACGCACTTGTCATTTGTATGTCTTATTTGGTGAAGAAATGAACTAGTTTTTTCGAATGTATAAGGGAGGTTTATTCCCCAATCCTCATTCCCAGCTTGGATACTGAATTTTGAGTGCATATTCCACGCCAGGTCTCTTCGTGTCCTTGACAAACCCATACCCTCCCAAAGTTGTGAGTACCTTGAAGGTGGGTGTTATGTATTGAATTGTGTCCCCCGTAAAATATATGCTGTAAATTCTAATCTCTATGCCTGTAGTTACAATCCCATTTGGGAACAGGTTGTCTTTGTTATGTTAATGAGGCAGGATTAGTGTAGGGTGTGTTTTGACTCAATCTCTTTTGAGATATAAAAGAGATTAAAACAAGCACTTGAGAGAAGCACAGATGGGGGAAGAGAGATGCCAAGCCACATGAAGATTGCCCAGGAGCAGAAGCTCAGAAGAGACCTTTCTCCAGAGCCAACAGAGAAAGAAAGGCTTCCCCTAGAACAAGCAGTTTGGGTTTCTAGCCTCCTGAATAGTGAGAAGATGAATTTCTGTTTGTTAAAGCCATCTACTTCTGGTATTTCTAGTATAATAGCACTAGATAACTAAGACAGTGGGGTTGGGAATCTTGTATTTCTATAGCCCCTCCAGGGCCTAGCATGGTGTCTGATCCCCAAGCGATACCACTAGATATTTTCTGAACCGCACCAAATTGTGTTGTTGTTGTTGTTAGGTGCCATCAAGTCAGTTCTGACTCATAGCAACCCTATGGACAACAGAACAAAGCATTGCCCTGTCTGGTGCCATTCTCACAATTGTTACTATGTTTGAGCCTATTGTTGCAGCCACAGTGTCAATCCATCTCGCTGAGGGTCTTTCTCTTTCACACCGACCCTCTATTTTACCAAGTATGATGTCCTTCTCCAGGGATTGGTCCCTCCTGATAACATGCCCAAAGTACATAAAACGAAGTCTCGCCATCCTCGCCTCTAACTAAGGAGCATTCTGGCTGTACTTCTTCCAAGGCAAATTTGTTCATTCTTCTGGCAGTCCATGGTATATTCAATATTATTTGCCAACACCATAATTCAAAGGCATCATTTCTTCTTTGGTCTTCCTTATTCATTGTCCAGCTTTCACATGCATATGAGGCAATTGAAAATACCATGGCTGGGGTTAGGTGCACATTAGTCTTCAAAGTGATGTGTTTTTTTAACATTTTAAAATAGGTGTTTTGCAGCAGATTTTCCCAATGCAATGCGTTGTTTGTTTTCTTGACTGCTGCTTCCAAGGTTGTTGATTGTGGATCCAAGTAAATTGAAATCCTTGACAAGTTCATTATTTTATCATGATGCTGCTTATTGGTCCAGTTGTAAGGATTTTTATTTTCTTTATGTTGAGATGTAATCCACACTGAAGGTTATATTCACTGAAAGGTAGATAGACAGACAGACAGATAGATAGACAGACAGGTGGTTGCCATTAAGTCAACTCCAACTCATAGCGACCTTATGTACAACAGACCAAATGTTGTCTGGTCTTGCAACATCCTCATAATCACCGGCATGTTTGAGTCCTTTGTTGTGACTATTGTGCCAGTCCATCTCACCAAGAATCCCCTTCTCCCTCACTGGCCCTCTGCTTAACCAAACATGATGTCCTCCTCCACTGATTTGTCCCTCCTGATGACATGTCTAAACTAAAACAAGCAAGTTGGACAAGCTCTGTTGTGATCCATAGGTTTTCACTGGCTAATTTTTGAAAGTGGATCACTAGGTCTTTCTTCCTTGTCCGTCTTAGTCTGGAAGCTCTGCTGAAGCCTGTTCACCATGGGTAACCCTGTTGATATTTGAAATACCAGTGACATAGCTTCCAGCTTCACAGCAACACACAAGCCACCACAGTACAACAAACTAAGACGAACGGTGGAGACAGATAGATAGATGCATAGACTTTTTAAACAAACTATTTATTTTGGAGGAGTCCCTGGGTGGTGCAAATGGTTAAGTGCTCAACTACTAGACGAAAGGTTGGTGATTTGAACCCATCCAGAGGCTCCTCAGAAGATAGGCCTGGCGATCTGCTTCTGAAATGTCACAGCCTTGAAAATCCTGTGGAGCAGTTCTGCTCTGCACGCAAGGAGTTGCCAGGAGTCAGAATCAATTGGATGGCAGCTAATTACTTGTTATTATGCCAACACTATAATTCAAAGGCATCAATTCTTTTTCAGTTTTCTTCATTCATTGTCCAGCTTTCACATGCATATGAGGCAACTGAAAACATCATGGCTTTGGTCAGGTGAACCTTAGTCCTCAAAATGGCATCTTTGCTTTTCAACTCTTTAAAGAGGTCTTTTGCAGCTGGTTTGCTCAGTGCAATATTTCAGTTGGTTTCTTGGGTGCTGCTTCCATGGGCATTGATTGTGGATCCAAATAAAGTGAAATCCTTGGAACTTCAATGTTTTCTCCATTTATCATTACGTGGCTTATTGGTCCAGTTGTAAGGAGTTTGTTTTCGTTATGTTGAGGTGTAATCCATACTGAAGGCTGTAGTCTTTGATCTTCATCAGTAAGCGCTTCAAGTCCTCTTCACTTTCAACAAGCAAGGTTGTGTCATCTGCATATCAAAGGTTATTAATGAGTCTTCCTCCAATCTTGATGCCGCATTCATCTTCACATAGTCCAGCTTCTTGAATTATTTGCTCAGTAGACAGATTGAATAAGTATGGTGAAAGGATGCAACCCGATGCACACTTTTTTGATTTTAAACCATGCAGTATCTCGTTCTGTTCAATCCACTGCCTCTTGGTCTATGTACAGGTTCTGCATGAGTACAATTAAGTGTTCTGGAATTCCCATTCTTTGTAATGTTATCCATAATTTGTTATGATACACACAATCGAATACCTTTGGATAGTCAATAAAACACAGGTAAACATATTTCTGGTATTCTTTGGTTTCAGGCAAGATCCACCTGACATGAGCAATAACATCCCTCATGCCACGTCCTCTTCTGAATCCAGCTTGAATTTCTGACAGTTTCCTGTCAAAGTCAATCATATATAAATCCCTAGAATTAAGAAAAGGTCCCTGGGTGACTCAAACGGTTGTGCTCGGCTGTTAACCAAAAGGTTGGCAGCTTGAACCCACCTATCGGCACCACAGAAGAAAGACCTGGCAATCTGCTTCTGTAAAGATTACAGCCAAGAAAACCCTATGGAGCACAGTTCCACTCCAGTTGTAATTGTCTTGACAGCACAAGACAGCACCAACAAAGAATTAAGAAGCCAAATGTCATTTTTATAAAGATTTAAGGTGAGATTTTATTTCTCCTACTTTCTAGGACATCTGAGCCCTTAAGAGCTGAGTTAATGTCATCCTATTCAGTAAAGTTGCTTACCAAAGAGACAGAGCCATTGCTGAATCCAGTAATCAGCTTTCCTTGTTTCGGGACTTCGATCCCACATGTCGGTGTTTCTTCTTTGACGCTGGACAGTTGTTGCTTTCCCTGCAATTTTCCTGTAGCTGCGCTCCACAGACTGACCACACCATGCACAGACACCATCAGCAGCTGGGCCTGGGAGGCAAACATTGCTGTACACACCCAGGCGTCAGAGGTATCTCCCAGGATACAGAACATAGGCTCTGCAGTTTCCAGATTCCATGCATTAACCTAATGAAGTGATAAAAAGGAAAAGACAGCTCAGTGGGATACTGTTACAGATTGAGTTGTGTCCCCCCAAAATATGGGTTGGAATCCTAACCCCTATACCTGTGGATGTAATGTAATGTAATGTAATCACCCTCCATAATGCAATCTAATGCAATGTAAGCACCTTCGTAATGTAATCACTTTCCACTGTTGTTGTTAGTTGTCCTCGAGGCTATTCTAACTCATGGTGACCTCATGCGTGCAGAGTTGAACTGCTCCATAGGGTTTTCAAGGCTGTGACTTTTCAGAAGCAGACCACCAGGCTTGTCTTCCAAGGTTTCTCTGGGTGAGTTCAAACAGCCAACCTTTTGGCTATTGTTAAGTACATAACTGTTTGTGCTACCAAGGGCAATGTAATCACCATCCATAATGTAATCAATCTAATGTAATGTAGTTACCTTGCATAATGTAATGTAATGTAATCAACCGGTTGAGGTCATACCAGTGTAGGGTGGATCCTAAACCTAATCACTTCTGAATTATACACAGAGCAGTATAGACACATATACAGGGGAAGGTAGATACCATGTGAGAATCATCTATAAGCAAAAGAACCCAGGAACAGCCGGGGCTACTGACTAGGAAGGAAATCGATACAGCCAAGACTCTGATTTGAACTTTTACCTCCATAATTGTGAGAAAATAAATTTCTGGTTTTTAAAAGCCACCTAGTTATGGTATTTCTGTTACAGCAGCACTAGGAAACTAAGACAGAGACCTAGACTTTTCCAGAATCAAAAGCAAGACTCATTCTTTTTTATAGTCTCTGAATTTTCTTGTCAACACTTTACCAGCTTAAAAAAACGTAGGATCCTGGATTGGATCCTGGAACAGAAAAAAGACATTCATGAAAAAACTGAATATGTGAATTTGTGAAATCCAAATAAAGTCTGGAGTTTAGTTGACAATAATTACTGATGTTAATGTCTTGGTTTTGACAAATGTACCCTGGTTATGTAAGATGTTAACATTAGGGGAAGCTGGATGAAGGATATATGGGAGCTCTCTGTACTAGCTTTACGACTTTTCTGTAAACCTAAAATTGTTCCAAAATAAAAAGTTTTAAAAATATAAAAAAGTCAGAAGTACCATATGCATTAATTAGTATATGTTCATTAGAAGCGATTATGGATTAAAGCAGATGTCATATTTAACCTCACAAAAAAAATACCTTTTTATTGGCAGTAACCACCCAAATATTAAACATGTGCCCATTGTCTTTTAAAATTTACCCAAGTCTGAGTTCAGGGAGCTAGCTCTAGAGGATGGCTCTCTCTGTCTGCTCTGAAGGAAAACCCTTGTCTCAGTTTCTGTAGTTGTCTTAGTCATCTAGTGCTGCTCTGACAGAAATACCACAAGTGGATGACTTTAACAAAGGGAAGTTTATTCTCTCACAGTCCTGTAGGCTACAAGTCCAAATTCAGCTCCAGGGGAACACTTTCTCCTTCAGCTCTGGAGGAAGGTCCATGTCATCAATCTTCCCTTGGTCTGGGAGCTTCTCTGCACAGGAACCTCAGGTCCAAAGGACGCGCTCTGCTCCTGGCACTGTTTTCTTGGTGGTATGGGGTTCTTGTGCATCTCTGCTTGCTTCTCTCTTTTATATCTCAAAAGAGATTGGATTAAGACACTCTCCAATCTTGTAGATGTCATCAGTATAACCTCATCATAGTGATAGAGTTTACAACACATAAGGAAATCACATCAGATTACACAATCATACAATACTGGGAATCATGACCTAGCCAAGTTGACAGATATTTTTTGGGGACACAATTCAATCCATGACAGTAGTGTTCTTCTGGGCATTCCTCCCTCGTTCATGCTTGCTTCTGTGTGCCTAATCTTCTCTTTTTATATCTCAAAAGTGAATAGGTTTAAGAAACACCCTACAGTGATATGGCCTCATTAACATAACAAAGAAAATCCTACTCCCAAATGGGATTACATCCACAGGTATAAGGGTTAGGATTGGAACACACATTCTGGAGGAGGACACAATTCAATCCATAACACCCATTAATTCTATTTCAGGAGTTTACACTAAAGAAATAGAGATGTACGGTATATATCAAATGTGTGTATACGTAAAAAGATGTTCAGTTATTTGAAAGAGCAACAAACTGGAAACAACCTAGATGTCCAACAATAAGGGATTAGTTAAACAAACTATGGTGGAGCCATATAAGAGAATCTTATGAAATCACCAACCATACTGTTTTGTTTTGTTTTTTTAAAGTAAAAATAAAGTTTTATTTGGCATATATTCAAAAGGACAAAAGTGGGAAGCAGACAAGCATGCTGCCACAGCCATGTCTGCCCGAGTCCAAAGAATATTACACAATAGGTAAGAATGGGAAAACGGACAAGCATGCTGCCACAGCCGTGTCTGCCCGAATCCAAAGAACAGTTACAGAGCCATCAGTATATATCATCACAAAATGGGTAGAATCATTGAAAGCATCACTTTTTCACTGATTGGCTAGAAATTATAATCTTACATTTTGAATCATCGTTCTTAACAATCATTGGTACGGGTTTCAGTTATGAAAGTCGAGAGGGTCTTCATTGGTCCAACAAATTTCTATTCACTAAATGCTAATAGAAAAAGATAAGAGTGGAAAGTCTTTTGCATTCTGTCTGATGGGCTTTTGTGAAAACTTCCTTAAGATGTTTTCCAAGATTATCTTAGCTATTGTCTTTATACCGCAGGGCCCAGTTGAGTGTCCTTGTGAATCCTTGTGAGCACTTGTGAGCCCAGCTTCAGCTGGGTCACATTCTGTATGCTCAAGGAGAGGGAATAATAACTCCAATATTATTTCCTAAATCAGTCCCTCCTTTTGATCCAACCATACTGTTTTTGAAGAATGTTTAAGGTTATGGGAAAATGCACATGATATATAAAGTGGGGAAAATAGCTTTATAAAACTGCATGTATAGTTTTATCTCAATTTTGTTTTATGCATGCACTGGCACATGAATTCACATGTATGTACATACGCACACATGCACACACACGATATGAAGTTGTTGTTAGGTGCCGTCGAGTCGATTCTGACTCATAGCAACCCTATGTACAACAGAACGAAACACTGCCCCATCCTGGGCCATCCTCACAATCATTGCTATGTTTGAGCCCAATGTTGCAGCTGCCATGTCAATCCATCTTGTTGAGGCTCTTCCTCTTTTTTGCTGACCCTCTACTTTACCAAGCATGATGTTCTTCTCCAGGGACTGGTCCCTCCTGATACCATTCCAAAGTACATGAGACGAAGTCTCGCCATCCTTGCTTCTAATGAGCATTCTGGCTGTACTTCTTCCAAGACAGATTTGTTCATTCTTCTGGCAGTCCATGGTATAGTCAATATTCTTCACCAGCACCATAATTCAAAGGCATCAAGTCTTCTTCGGTCTTCCTTATTCATTGTCCAGCTTTCACATGCACACGAGGGGATTGAAAACATCATGGCTTGGGTCAAGCACACCTTAGTCCTTAAAGTGACATCTTTGCTTTTTAACACTTTAAATAGATCTTTTGCAGCAGATTTGCCCAATGCAAGGTGTCATCTGATTTCTTGACTGCTGCTTCCATGGGTGTTGATTGTGGATCCAAGTAAAATGAAATCCTTGATAACTTCAATACTTTCTCCATTTACCATGATGTTGCTTATTGGTCCAGTTGTGAGGATTTTTGTTTTCTTTATGTTGAGGTGTAATCCATACTGAAGGCTGTGGTCTTCAAGTCCTCTTCACTTTCAGCAAGCAAGGTTGTGTCACTTGCATATCACAGGTTGTTAATGAGTCTTCTTCCAATCCTCATGCCCCATTCTTCTTCATATAGTCCAGGTTCTCAGAGTATTTGCTCAGCATACAGACTGAATAAATACAGTGAAAGGATACAACCCTGACGCACACCTTTCCTGATTTTAAACCACCCAGTATCCCCTTGCTCTGTTCGAATGACTGCTTCTTTGTCTAAGTACAGGTTCCTCATAAGCACGATTAAGTGTTCTGGAATTCTCATTCTTTGCAACGTTATCCATAATTTGTTATTAAGTAAAATCAGGTAAATGTTAACAGTGATTATCTAGGAGATCATTTCTTTATACTTTACTGTATATTCCAAATTTTTTGCTAATAACAAAGATGATTTTTATAAACAATTTTGAAATCAACCAGCACCGCTGTAACATGTATGACATCACTGTTGTTGTTAGGTACCATCGAGTAGGTTCTCACTCATAGCAACCCTATGTACAACAGAACGAAACACTACCTGGTCCTGCACCATACTCACAACAGTTGCTGTGTTTGAGCCCATTGTTATAGCTACCGTGTCAATCCATCTTATCGAGGGTCTTCCTCTTTTTTGCTGACCCTCTACTTTACCAAGCATGATGTCCTTCTCCAGGGATTTATCCCTCCCAATAACATGTCCAAAGTATGTGAGACGAAGTCTCACCATCCTCACTTTAAAGGAGCATTATGGCTATAGTTCTCCCAAGACAGATTTGTTTTTATCATACCATTATTTTTTATCATACTAGAATTTTGAACTCCAGTGTGTGTTTTACACTTACAGCACATGTCAATTCAGAACAGTCACACCTCAAATGCTCAAGAACCACATGTGGCTGGTGACTCCCATATAGGATAAATACAGTTTATAAGCTACCAATATTTCTAATGTTAATGACCACCAATTACTAGTATAATACAGTAATCAATAGCTACCAATTATGTAGTGCTTACTATCTGCCAAGCATAATACGAGGTGCTTTGCAGGCATTATTTCATCAAGTAGATGAGAAACTGAAACTCAGAGAGGTAAAGTGACATGACCAAGGTCACTCAACTTGTAAAGAACTCAACTAGATAGAAATACAGGTTTTCCCCCCAGCTTTAGTTACTAAGCTCTTACCTACTATCCTATTGTGTGTTTCTGTTCATAAAACAATCAAATCTTGGTTATGATTGACTAAATGGAATGACCCAATAGAATATGCATTAAGATGCACATGGAATGTTTACCAAGATGGACTTTTTTATTTTGGCCACAAAACAAATCAAAATAAATTTGGAAGGATTTAAATCATACAAAGTATATTCTCTGACAGCAATAGGATTAAATTTGAAGAAAAAAAATAACATCAGAAAGCTATCTGGGAAACCCATAAATAGTTGAAAACTGAAAGCAGACTTCTAAATAACGCATGGATCAAAGAAGAAATCAAAAGGGAAATTTAAAAGTATTATAAACTAAATGTAAATTAAAATACAACATAGCAAAATTTGTGGGATGCAGGTAAAGCAGTACTTAAAGGGAAATTTATAGCACCAAAATGATTATATAGAAAATATAAAAGGTCTCAAACCTTAGGTTAATAAGAAACTATCAAGATCATCTAATCTAATGATGAAGTTTGAAACCTTTTATAGCACCCTCTCAAGTGGTTGTGTATCTCTGTTTACACACCCCATATGAGAGAGCCCTTCCTTATAGAAACAGCCTACTCCATCTTTGAATGCTATGGACATTGTTTTCCTTTACAAAACAAGGCATGTGTTTGTTACCTTTGAGCCAGATGTTGAATACACAACTTTGTTTGCTTCATCTATGTGAAGGTTCCAGAACTGAGGCTCAGTGGGATCTTTTGAGCCTCCATCCCAAATGATGAATTTCTCCTGGCCAGAGAGTAAGTTCCACAAGCGCAGTGTGTGGTCCTTGGAGGCAGAGATGGCAAGCGTCCCTTTGGCAAACACTTTCACACACCTCACTTCTCCTACAGCAGATTGGGTAGGGGAGATTATATTAGCTGGGAAGATTTTGACCTTCTGACTACCAGTATTCCTGTCAGCTTGCAAATACCCTTGTTTACTAAAGAAAAGCTGAATGGATTCAAACATATCCAATTAAAAATAATGCGTTGTAGCAAAACTAAATTAAGAGTGCTTTGGTTGGGATTAAATCAATTGTCTCAGATGTTGAATCTATAAGAAACAGAGATAATCGAAACTTATAAAAGTCCAGCATCCTGGGAGTGTTTAAAATCAACAAACACATGAAAAACAAGGTAAAATTTTAGACAAAAATGGGAGAGGGTTAGAATATTTTCATCACCACGAAAAGCAGTCATGCCTATCCCCCTCCCAAACCCTAGACAACCACTAATCTACTTTCCATCTCTATGGATTTACCTGTTTTGGACATTTCATTTAAAAGGAATGTTATGAATTGAATTGTGTCCCTCAAAAATATATGTTGTAAATCCTAACCCCTATACATGTGGAGGGGCCCTGGTGGCACAGTAATTAAGAGTTCAGCTGCTAACCAAAAGATTGGCAGTTCAAATCCACCTGCCACTCCTTGGAAACCCTATGGGGCAGTTCTACTCCATCCTATGGGGTCTCTATGAGTCAGAATCGACTCAAGGACAGTGAGTTATACCTGTGGATGTAATCCCATTTGGGAATAGCATTTTCTTTGTTATGTGAATGAGGCCATATCAGCATAAGGTGTGTCTTAAACCTAATCCCTTTTGAGATATTAAAAAGAACAGATTAGGCATAAAAACAAGCAAATAGGGAAAAGATAGATACCACTTCCTTGGGAAGAATGTTATAGAAGCTGAGACAAGAATTTTCCCCAGAGTGGACAGACAGAGCCTTCACCTCAGGCTGATGCCCTGAATTGGAACTTTTAGCCTCCTAAACTATGAGAAAATAAATTTCAGTTTGTTAGAGCCACCCATTTGTGGTATTTTTGCTACAGTAGCACTAGCAAACTAAGACATGGAATCGCATGATATGTGGCCTTTTGTGACTGGCTTCTTGCATTTGATATAGTTTTTAATGCATATTAGTTCATACCTTCTCTACTACAAACCCTCCACCGGCTTCTTGTTATTTTAGAATACTGCAAACTTCTGTACGCTGGCCTGCTAGGTTCCTGACTGCCTTGCCAGCCTCATCCCTATCCACTCCCCGCTTCACTCCGAGTTCCAGTCACATGGCCTCCTTACTGTTCTTTAGACACGCCAACCTCACTGTCCTCTCAGGGCCTTTGCACTTGACTGTTTCCTGCGTCTGGAAGGCTCTCCCCTCTCCCCTGCCCTTTGCAAGCTTCATGCTTCACATCTTTTGTGTCTCAGCTGAAATGTCCTCTGTTCAGAGAAAGACCTTCCACAACAGCCCTGTTATGGATTGAATCGTATCCCCCCAAAATATGTTGTGGAATCCTAACCCCTATACCTGTGGAGGTAATCCCACTTGGGAATAGGGTTTTCCTTGTTATATTAACGAGGCTGTATCAGTGTAGGGCACGTCTTCAACCAATCACTTTGAGATATAAGAGCAGATTAAGTATAGAGAAACAAGCAAACAAGCACAAATGGGTGAAAGATAGATGTCAGGTGGAGATCTCCAAGGAAAGCCTCCAAGAACGCTAGAGAAACTGAGACAAGGATTTTCCTCCAGAGCCGACAGACAGAGAGCCTTCTTCTGGTGCCAGTGCCCTGGTTTCAGACCTCTATCCTCCTGAACAGAGAGGAAATAAGTTTGTTAAAGCCACTGACTTGTGGTAGCACTAGGTAAACAAGACAAGCCCCAAGTTGGTTATTACGGTTATTGTTGCTCACAACCTCATTTTCCTCATTACACGTACCACCGTTTGTAACTACATTTTTGTCTGTCTCGCCTTCCCAAATACATGACTCTAACTCAGGACCAGGACTAGGGTATGGCGAGTGAGGCGCTTACCTCGGGTGCAAAATTTAAGGGGTGCGAAATTACTGATTTTTCCTTTTGCCTCAAGCTTCCTTTTGGGTCATCATGGCTCTGTGACTGATCTGCTTTTATTTATAAGGTTGATCTTTTGTTCATCATGGAGTTTTTGCATTAATTTCAATTTTTAAAATATTATTTACCTTGATGACTGAGTTTGTTTTTGGCACCCTTTAAATTTTGCACCCAATGCAAATGCTTCACTCTCCTCACCTTAGTTCTGATCTTGGTGTGTCTCTGTTGAGTGCCTAGAACAGGCTTCGTACACAGTTGCTGTTAGCTGCCGTTGAGTTGATCCCCAACGCATGTTGACTCCATGCACAATGGAACGAAACACTGTCTGGTCCTGCGTCATCTCTATGATTGGTTCCAGATTCGACTGTTGTGATCCACAGGGTTTTCATGAGCTGATTTCTAGAAGGTGATCGCCAGGCCTTCCTAGTTCATCTCTGTCCGGAAGCACCACTGAAAACTATTCAGCATCATAGCAACATGCAAGCACCTACTGTGCATGAGGTACACTGGCTGGGAATTGAACCTGGGTCTCCTGCACAGTAGGCACTCAATAATTGATTAAATGAATGAACCATATCTATGATGGGACTCTGCAGAAATGAAAACCTTACTTAGGATCTGAGGGATTGTGGTTGACTAATAGCAAAAACAACCACAATTCTTTATCCTCTCTGAGCCCACTCCCTTTGCAATGTGACTCTGAAGTTCCTCTTATCAAGAGGTGTACCCTATTTCCCTATTCACTGATTCTGGACTGTCCATGTGACCTCCTTTGGCCAATAAAATGTGATAGGGTGCCCATTCTGAGACTAGGCCTTAAGAAGCTATGACAATAGCTTTATGGATGAAAATTGGCATAAAGCCGATTTCTAGATGTCAGAGATCAATTATATCTCCATGTTCCCACTTTATCCATCATTTCTGACACAAGCCTCCCATATAGTACTCTCTCTCTCTCTGTCCCTGGCCACCTGGGGCTAGGTCAGATCTTACAAGTTAATAGGACACCGTCTTCGCATTCATTAGTTTAGTGGACTGACTCACAGAACTCACTGAAGATAGTATACTTAGAAAAATCGGTTTTATTATAGTTGTTGCTAGATGCCATTGAGTCAATTGAGACTCATGGCGACCCCACGTGTGCATAGCAGAACTGCTCCATAGGGTTTCAAAGGCTGTGACCTTTTGGAAGCAGATCACCAGGACTATCTTCCGAGATGCCTCTGGAGGGGTTCGAACCGCCAACCTTTTGGCTAGTATTGAGTGCTTAACCATTTACCTAGGGTAAAAGGACATAAATCAGAGTCATCATACAGAGGAGATACATGGGTGAGGTCTGGGAATACTCCCAGTATGGAGCTTGCTGTGTTTCAAAGAGGGTACACCATCCTCACTTCACCAGTGAGGAAGCTCTCTGAGCCTCTGTGTTCTGGGCTTTTATCTGCCAGTCCTGCATGATAGGCTAAATCATATCTCCTGAGGCTAGCTGATATTAGTCTCCCAAGTGAAACTTTTCTGGTCTGTCCAGCCCCTAATCACCAGCACAAATCCTAAGGTGTGACCTGGAAGTCCCAGACCAAGACACCCCAGTTACACCAACGGTTATTTCTCTGGAGCCAAGGACAAAGGCCACTTTACTTAACATAAAACTAGGTCCTTTACCCCACAGAAGCCTTGGCATTTCTGCTCACTGTTTTGAAGCCCAGCCTCATCTCTGCTCAGGCGAGCCTGCTGGGGGATAAGAGACTATGTGGAGTGGAATTTTCTCAATCAAAATCATCTTCAATCAGCCAGATCCCAGATGTCCTACCAACTAACTGTAGATGCATAAGCAAGCCCAGATGAGACCAGAAGAACCACCCAACTGAGCATAGCCTGAATTGCCAACCCACAGAAGATGAATTTTAAAAATGGCTGTTTTGGGGTATTTTGTTATGCAGCTATAGCTAACTGATGCAGGAACAAAAGGCCAAGGTTTCAATACAGTGAAGTGAATCAGTGGTGGAGAGGTCTAGAGAACACTAGGAAGAAGTGGATCATAAGCTCTCCTTCCCGAGCCTCACCTGTGTGCCCAGTTAGGATGTGGATCACCTGATGCTCTTTCATGTCCCACACAGCCACAGTGCCATCCTGGGTGCCAACCACCAGCAGCAGCTCTTCCAGGCTCCACGCCATAGCAGTGATGCCTGCAGTCACACAGAAAACAGTGAAACTATGAGCTCTTATGTCTGAGTTCTCAACCATGGCGTCCTTTAATGAGCACTCACTTCATAGATAAGGAAACTGAGGCACAAACAGTCACACAGCTAGGAAGTGGCACAGCCAGGATTTTGAAGCCAGGGCTGTTGGATGCCAAAATCAGATGGTCAGTTGTGATGTTTTTATTGCTTTTATATAGTGCTATGGATTCACCTGTGTCCCCCTGTGAATATGACCCTGTTTGGAAAGAGGGTTTT
Organism: Trichechus manatus latirostris; assembly: GCF_000243295.1. Lineage (NCBI taxonomy): Eukaryota > Metazoa > Chordata > Mammalia > Sirenia > Trichechidae > Trichechus > Trichechus manatus. The sequence continues at coordinate 6,347,158 of NW_004444058.1, forward strand.
TCTTTTGTTATGTTAATGAAGTCATACCAGAGCAGGGTGGGTTCTAAACCTAATCACTTCTGAGTAGTGTCTTATAAAACGAGCAGAATAAACACAGAAACACACACAGGGGAAAGACAGATGCCAAGGAATGTCAATAAACAGAGGGGAGAGGGAGGGAGAAAGGGAGGGGGGAAGGAACAAATGTATGGTGGATGGATGGGTGGAGAGATGGAATGATGGATGGAAAGAAAGGTAAGAGGATGGATAGATAGAAGCATGGAAAAGGGAAGGAAGGAAGGATGGATGGATGACTAATGGAAGGATGGATGAAAGGACAAAAGGAAGGAAGTGTGAATGGATGGATGGAGAAAGGGAGGGATAGATGGATGGATGGATGGATGGTGAATGAGTGGGTAGATGGATAGACAGAAGGATGAATGATGATGGAAGGATGAATGCAAAGATGGGTGGAAGGATTGATGGGTGGATAGAAGCATGGAAAGAAGGAAGGAAGGAAGGGTGGGTGGGTGGATGGATGGATGGCGGGTGGGTGGATGGAAGGAAGGATGGATGGATAGATGTATGGGTGGGTAGATGGATGGAAAGATAAGTGGATGGGTGGGTAGATAGATGGAAGGATTGATGGAAGACAAATGGATGGAGGGAACTAAACCCTCTTCTCTCTCTGACATTCTGTTGTTCTGGGGGAGTCTACAGTTCCATCAGCCTCTCAGGGGCCAGTCAGGAATCAACCTCTGGCTCCCAGAGCATACTAGTATAAGTCTGTCAATTGCAGCAACTATCTGTAAAATGGGTTCTTGGCGTCTCTGAGATGCAGTTGGTGTCCCTGTGGCCTGGGCTCATTAGCAGTATTTACACCTGTAATCTACATCCCTCGGGAGTCAGGAAGAGCTAAGTCAGCATGAAACAGCAAGGGCTTGCCCTGATGACACCCCTGAGGCTGCTGACTGGCAGAGGGTCCCCAAGAGAGTAGCCTGAAACACTCGCCCTCAGCTGCTCCGGGCAAGCAGGGGCCTGGCGGGGTATTTGCAATGCTGGGAAGACTCACCTTTGTGGCAACCGGTGAGGGTTGCCCGGAGGGGCCCGCCAGGGGGCTGGAGGAACCCTGTGAGAGGCACCAACACTGGGTAGGGACACACCCAGAACCAGCTCTGCACCTGTTGACACAGTTGCCCCACCAGTGCTGGGTGTGTGGTGGTGAAGAAATGGAGCCTGGCCAGGAGTTCTGTGTAGAGGACACTTCTCTCTGGAACAAAAGGGTGTAGGTTAAGGGGGGGACACCGATGGCTGGGTTTAGCAACCCTGCAGTGGCTGCAGAAGAGAAGAGAAGATGCAGAACCTCAGGTATAGCTCCTGTGTTCTCTCCAGCCTCATTCTCTGCCCTCGCCAGGCTGTTTCCTGCTGTCTTAGTCTCCTAGTGCTGCTGTAACACAAATACCACAAGTAGGGGGCTTTAAAGAACAGAAATTTATTTTCTCACAGTTTAGAAGGCTAGAAGTTTGAATGCAGGGTATTGACTCTAGGGGAAGGCTGCTGTGCAATGAATCACTTTTATATGGTCTTTCTAGCATGGTCTTGTAACTCCCACAAAATGGTCCGATGGGACTATGCAAATAAGGTGTGTGGAACCCATGCGTGGATTGGACAGTCTGCTAATGCAAATTAAGGTACATGGAAACTTTGCAGGGATGGGACTATGCAAATAAGGTACATGGAATCCTTGTAGGGGATTGGTCAGTTTTGCCATCCCCCTAAGCTTAAAAAGAGCCAATCCCAGATGTTGAGAGGGGAGGAGTCACACTACTGTCAAAAACAAGTGCCAGGAGTGGAGCATATCCTCTGGACCCAGGGTTCCTGCACTGAGAACGTCCTAGACCCAGAAGACAGAGCCGTAACACTGGAGACTATGTGAGACAGTGAGCAGTGGTGGCAAGCAGGGCAGAGTCCAGCCTCAGAAAAACGGTGGCAGCAGAACCAGGATACTGGCATGAGATGGTACAGTAGGCTTCCTGGCCCATGGAGTGAGCCAGCTACAGTGGGCTTGCTGACCCACTGAGTGAGAGAGAGCTGAGCGCCTTCAGGCAGGAGGCTTGCTGGCAGAGCAGGGTGCCTCTGGGCACTTATCAGTGGAGCTAAAGAGTTGTAACATTTGCCCGAGCAGGGAAGAAGCTAGGACCAAACAGGGCCCGGTGGCAGAATCCAGACCTGAGCAGGGCTCAGCAGCAGAGGCCTGCCTGCAGGCATGGCAGAGAAGGAGACTTCCTGATTGAAGAGCTGTATCCTGTGTTGTTCCTGTTGCTTCCAAGTGAATCCTGAACTGTAACCTGCTACTTCCCTAATACACTCCATAATCGCAAGTATGATGTGTGAGCTCTGTGTGGCCATTGTAACAAATTATCGAACCCAGCAGAGAAGTAGAGAGTGCTGTGGGAGGGACAGCTGGTGTCAGAATTGGTAAAAAGTTTGGAGAGTGGAGGTATGTCTGACCTCCACTTCACAGGGATCAGCCTTGGGCTGATGCTAATCTTGGTTCTCCTCCCCCCTCATGAAATTAGAGGACTTCAGATACTACCCTTTTACAAAGCCTCTCTCTCTCTGTTGGCTTTGGGGGAAGATCTCTTTCAGTTACTGTAGCCCCAGCATTCCTTGGTTCCTTGGTGATCTCCACATGGCAACTATCTTCCCCTGTTTGTGCTTGCTTGTCTCTGTGCCCAGTCTGTTCTTTTTATATCTCAAAAGTGATTGGCTTAAGACACACCCTACACCGATCTTGCTTCATTAACATAACAAAGAAAACCCCATTCCCAAATGAGATTACATCAACAAACACATATTTACAACACATATTTTTGGGGGACACAATGCAATTGATAACTGCCTTTGGGCCTTTGCACATGCTGTTACATCTGCCTGGACTGCTTCCCTGCACTCCCCCTTTCTCATGCCTATCATCTCCTCATTCCCCTCTTAGCTCAAAGATCACCTCCACAAAAGAGCATTCTCTAACCCAACCCTCTAATGCCCCCCATCCCCAAGCTCACTCCTGATCAAGTCATAATGTGACGTTTCTTGGTGTGTTTGAAGTCCCTGGGTGGTATAAACGATGAACGTGCTCAGCCGGTAACCAAAAGTTTGGAGGTTCAAGTCCACCAGAGGCTCCTTGGAATACAGGACTGCCAATCTACTTCTGAAACATCAGCTATTGAAAATCCTATGGAGCGCAGTTCTACTCTGACACACATAGGGCCGCCATGAGTTGGAGTCTACACTACCAGGGCACTTCAGTGGCTGTCAACTTTCCCCATTACATTAGACCTTTACCTTTCAGAGAACAGTATCTGTGAGATAAATAATGATCTTTTCCCCAGCACTTGTCACTTACAGGGGGAATCGGTTTCCTGTGGCTGCTGTAACAAAACTACCTTGGTAGCTGGAAACAAGAAAACTTCATTGTCTCACAGTTCTGTGGGCCAGAAATCTGGAATCAAGGTGTTGGCAGGGCTGTGCTCCCTCCAAAGACTCTAGGGGAGAATTATTTCTTTCCCTTCCAGCTTCTAGGAGCTCCAGGCACTCCGGGCTGTGCCTGCATCACTCCAATCTCTGCCTCTGTTGTCACATGGCCTTCTCCCCTGTGTGTCTCCGTGTCTTCTCTTCTGTCTCAAAATTCCCTCTGCCTCTCTCATAAGGATACATGTGATTAAATTTAGGGCCCACATGGATACTCCAGGATAGCTCCTCCTCACAGAATTCTGAACTTAATCACAGCTTTTGCCATAAAAGGTAATATTTTCAGGTTCTGGGGATTGTTGCTAACTGCCTTCGAGTTGGTTCTGATCCATAGCAGCCTTATATAAAACAGAATAAAACCTTGCCCGGTCCTGTGTCATCCTCACAATAGGTGGCATACTTGAGTCCAGTCATTGCAGACATTGTGCTTTTCCATCTCACTTAGGGTCTCCCTCGCCCTTGCTGGCCCTCTCCTTCACCAAACGCAATATCCTCCTCCAGTGATTGGTCGCTCCTGATGATGTGTACAAAGCAAGTGAGTAAGAAAATGTTCTGTTGCGATCCGTAAGACTTTCACTGGGTGATTTTTGGAATTTGATTATCAAGTCTTTCTTTCTAGTTTGTCTTAGTCTGGAAGCTCTGCTGAAACCTGTCCACTATGGGTGACCCTGCTGGTATTTGAAATTGTCTTACTTATCTAGTGCTGCTATAAATAAATAAATACCACAAGTGGGTAGCTTTAACAAATAGAGATTTACTTTCTCACAGTTAGGAGGGTAGAAGTCCGTACGAATTCAGGGTGCCAGCTCTAGGGGAAGGCTTTCTCTCTCTGTCAGTTCTGGAGGAAGTTCCCTGTCTCTTTGAGAACTTCTGCTCCCGGGCGATCTTCAGGTGGCTTGGCATCTCACTTCCTCCATCTCTGCCTGCTCACTTGCTTGTAAAATCCCTTTTATATCTCAAAAGAGATTGACTTAAGATACACCCTACATTAATACTGTCTCATTAATGTAACGAAGAAAACCATTCCCAAATGGGATTATAATCACAGGCATAGAGGTTAGGATTTACAACACATATTTTGGGGGGGACACAATTCATCCATAACACAGTGGCATAGCTTCCAGCATCACAGCAACACCCAATCTACCACAGGATGACAAACGGACAGACTGGTGGTGATCCGAGGATTAGGAAGTGAATATATCTTCGGAGGGCCATTTTTTTTCTGCCTGCCACAAAGATGAACCATTATTATACCCCAAGTTTATTAAGGGGCAAACAGAGGCACAAAGAGGTTAAGCAATTTACATGTCACACAGACAGTTAGAAGCAAGAATCTGACCCAAAAAGTTTTATTCCAAAGCCGAGCAAGGAAGATGAGGTGCTGAAGTAGACTGTGCATTCTCTTTGTTGGGGCTTCCTAACTGTGGGGTCTGGCTTGGTTTGCTGGTGCATGAAAGGGGGCAGGACCAGGGGCAAGGACTCTACTCACCAAGGGCACAAAGTATAAGGTGGTCCCAACAAACTTAATCACCAAAATAAATACTATTTTAATGCAATGTGTTTTTTTAAAATCAAAATTAGCGTAAAAACATCCATAATGAACAAAATATCAACCTATTGAAGCAAACCAGAATCAGTAATGGTGTCATGCCAAGCCTAATTGGAGCCTGAGGGAAAGGGAAAACATTGAGAATACTGATCACATCTTTCCCTAAAATGCTCATCTTTTACGTTTGTCTATCTGTTTACTTATGTATCGAAGGTCCCTGGGTGGTGCAAACAGTCTGTGTTTCAAACCCACTCACTGGTGCCTTGGAGGAAAGGCCTGGAAATTTGCTTCTGTAAAGATTATAGTCAAGAAAACCCTATCAAGCATTTCTACTTTATAACACATGGGGTCACCGTGAGTCAAAATTGACTCTATGGCAATGAGGTTTTATTTATTTCGGAGTGCTCTGGAATGGTCGCAGCACATGGTGGCCCATCTCTGGTGGTGACATCTGTTCCTACACCTTCTCTCTGTGCTGGGGGATGGGGGAACACAGGTTGTAAATCCAGGGGCTCTGCTAAGAAGAACAGGCAGTAATTTGGGCTTTTAAATCTTCCCATGACTGAGGAGTCGTGCCCAAAGCCGTTTTGGGGGGAAATTTTTCTCGGTGAGGTTTATGACCCCTGGTGAGCACCTCTCACGTGAGTTTTTCTAGTTGCCTTCAATCCCCGACTGTTCCTCTCTCTGTTCCTGTCTCCCCCTCTTGAGGGCTGGGAGGGGCGTTGATCATCCTTGGGGCTTCATTGGGCCTGACGCTGCAGCTGGAACAATAATCAGGGTTGCATGCATGCATGAGAAAGGTGTTACTGATCTTTGACTTGGGTAGCATCCCAGACATGCTTTAGTCCAACTTCAGTTTCGTAGATGACATAAACTGAGAGGCCCAGGGCAGAAGTGGCTTCTCCCAGACCATTCACATAAACTTTATTGATGCTACCATGTGATAGTAACAGGGTCCTCACCACAGCTGGGCGTTGCATTAATTGATTTGTATAGCCCTCCCAACAGCCCCAGGTGGAAGGGTCTATCTGTGTCCCCATTTTGCAGATGGGAAAACTGAGGATGGGAGTGTTTAAAGAACTTGCAAGGCCATACTGCTGGTAAATGGCAGAGGCAGGATTCGAACGGAGATGTGGAGCTCAAAACCCATGCTCTGGGCAAGGACTCAACACTGTATAGGTGGCAGGGGTAGAAATTTGGCAGAGAGTGAGTGAACACTGCCCTTACCCTCCCAGAGCTTAGAGTTCAGTGGGGCAGACAGATGATGCTAAAGGAAACCAATAGAAATAACAATAAAGAACTAATATGAACCGAAGCACAGGGCAGTGGTAGAAAATGCAGGGGTAGGAGGGGCAGGTGCCTGCTTCAGGGGAGGCTGGGCAAGGCTTCTCCCAGGAGGTATATTTGGCTGAGCACAGAAGGGGCCACAGAAGGGCTGGGGGAGGCAAGACCCAGTCCCAGGGCCCAATGACAGTAAGTGTTATAGCCAGGTCTGTGTGCATGAGCTTGAAAATTTCCCTCTCCAAAGGTCTGGGGCAGCAGGAGCAAAAGGAGCATCTTCCAGGGGAGTGGGTCAAGCAGGGCCCTCTAGGTTGCAGTACTGGATGAGTCTTAACCCAAAGTGAAGTGGGGGGCTATCTAGAAGATTTAGCAGCTAGCAACTCAGTGGGATTTGGGCTTTGGAAATATTTCCCTGGCTGGTGAGTGGACAATGACCTAGGGGATGAGAAGAAGGTGGACAGATACCAGAGGAGGCTTCTGAAATGGTCCAGGCCAGAGGAGGCCCGGTAGGTCCAGGCTGGTAGCTGTGGGGATGGAGAGATACAAATGGGTTCAAGGATCCCTTCGCAGAGCCAGGACTAGAAGCTGATACTTGGAATCAGAGGCCACTCCACTTCCCACCCATGAAGAAGAACTTTGGATAAAGTGACTTAAGCATCTGTTATGGATTAAATTGTGTCTCCCAAAAATATGTGTTGGAGTCCTGACCCCTATATCTGTGGATATAACTCAATTTGGAAATAAGGTTTTCTTTGAGGCTGTACCCGTGTAAGATATGTCCTAAATCCAATCACTTCTGAGTGATATAAAGAGTAGATAGACACAGAGAAAAAGCAAGAACAAATGGAGGGAAAGATATATGCCACATGGAGATTGTGAAGGGACCAAGGAATGTCAGGAAGAATGCTCAGACAAGGATTTTAGCCCAGAGTGGATGGAGAGAGAGCCTTACCCTAGAGCCAGCTCCCTGAATTCTGACTTCTAGTCTCCTGAACTGTGAGAGAATAAATTTCTATTTGTTAAAGCCACCCAGTTATGGTACTTCTGTCACAGCAGCACTAAGAAGCTAAGACAGCGTCTTTATGAAAAACCTCCAATCAAAACCAGCTGGGAATTGTATGATAAAAATGGCCCTGGGCAGAGCATCAACTGAGAGTAAGGGAAATTCTTCAAGGTCTAGATCAGGGGGCTGCAAACTCTGGCCCTGGGCCAAATCCAGCCCATGCCTCCACCTGAGAGCTAAGAATGGATTTTAAAGATGAATATTTGCAATCAACTGGATGACAGAAACACCAACTTGGAATCCCAATTAAGCAAAAAATGAAAAAGAATTCCGATCTGCTCATTAACAGAATAATTATTATTATATTATTAATATATATCTATTGATGTTATATGTCAATACATCTTCTCAATGATTATTACTGTATTTTAAATTTTGTCAATAATATTGTTGTTAGCTGCCGTTGAGTCAGCCCCCAACTCATGGCAACCCCATGTAAAAGAGAATGAAATGCTTCCCGGTTGTGCACCATCCCCACGATCAGTTGTGCAGCTGACTGTTGTGATCCATAGAGTTTTCACTGGCTGCTTTTTGGAAGAAGATCACCAGGTCTTTCTTCCTACTCTATCTTAGTTTGGAAGCTCTGCTGAAACTTGTTCAGTGTCACAGCAACACGCAAGCCTCCACTGACAGATGGGTGGTGGCTGCATATGAGGTGCATTGGGGGGGGAATCGAACCAGAGTCTCCCACATGGAAGGCGAGAATTCTACCACTAAACCCCCACTGTCCCCTTCTGCTCATTAGCAGACCTGTATTATAAAACAGTTGTCCTCAGTGATTATTATTATATTTTGAATTTTGCCAATAAAAAATGTATTGTTGTTACGTATGTACCACAAAAAAAAAAAAAAAAGTTGCTGTTGAGCTGATTCCGACTTTTGGTGACCCCATGTGTGTCAGAGTAGAACTGTGCTCCATAGGGTTTTCGATGGCTGAGTTTTCAGAAGTAGATCGCCAGGGCTTTCTTCCGAGGCACATCTAGATAGACTCAAACCGCCAGCCTTTTGGTTAGCAGTTGAGGGCATTCACCATTTACATCACTCAGGGTCTCTGTTGTTTATATAATTACCTACATAATATTGATTTTGCCTAAAACATTTCCTGCCTTGTGCTTTACAGGAAAAGAGGGCTGAGCCCAGGACAAAGAGCAGGCACTGCTTTGGGGCTTTCCCTCCACAGCTTGCCCCAGTGCAAGGCAAACCTCCTAAGTCCGGGAGAAAACCCACAGATTTAGACAGGAAAAGGCATGGGTTAGTGGAAACCCGGCCACACTCAGTGAGCAGAGCAGGCTTCTAGAAGTACCACAGAGTCGCCCCCCGGGTGCAGGCAGCTACACTCACCTAGGCCTTGGAGCTCCACAGCAGGGCGGGCAAGCTGCAGGGCCTCGTAGACCAGGCCAACCTCGGGGGAATCCAAGTGCGGGGCGCACAGGTCAAAGTCATCCAGGAGGGCCTCAAGGCCCCCGGACATGGCCCGGCAGGAGATCCAGCTCATGCTGCCTATGGGACAAGAAGGAGGAGCTGGATGCACCTGCCGCCCTAGTCACTCTGGGCTTATGCTCCCTGCAATCTGGGGGCAGGGGTCACCTCCAAATTCTCCCAGGGGGCTCTCAGCCTCAGCCCTGCTGACACTCAGGGCCAGGTCATTCTCTGGGATGGGGCTGTCCTGTGCACTGTAGGGTGCTGAGCAGCATTCCTGGCTTCCACCCGCCCAATGCCAGTAGCACACCCCAGTTTTGACAACCAAAAATGTCTCCAGACATTGCCAAGTGTCTTCTGGGGGCAAATTACCCCTGCTTGAAAACTGCTCCGATAGATAGATAGATAGACAGACAGACATATAGACAGACAGACAAATAGATAGATCAATAGATAGTTGATTGATAGAAGATTAGATAGATTGATCGATAGATTGATCAACAGATAGTTGGTTGATAGATAGAAGATGATAGATAGATGATAGAGAGATAGAAGATAGATAGATGGATGGATTGACAGATCGATAGACAGACAGGGTCTTTTATGCTAAAACAGGGTTTTTCCACCTCAGCACTACTGACATTTGGTTCCAGAACATTCTCTGGGGTGGGGCCGTCCTATGCATTGTGGGACGTTGAGCTGCATCTCTAATCTCCACCCACTCGATGCCAGTAGATCCTCTTCCCCAGTCATGACAACCTAAACTTCCCCCAGACATCATCAATGTCCCCGGAGGACCAGGACCACCCCGGTGAGAACCGCTGCCTTACGAGGAGCCGGGGTCCCCTATTCACCCTTGGCCCCCCAGGGGGAAGAGAAATGCAGCAGGTCGAGGAGGGTCTTACCTAGCACATCCTGCTTCAGCTCCTCGATGCGGCCCGCGTGGAGCAGGTGGAAGGGCAGCTCCTTCAGCTTCCGCAGGTTTGCAACGGTGTCTGAGAACCAGAGGGGCTGAGGGGCCACCTGGGGCGGGGGAGAAGGGGAGCTGGCCACCAGGTGCTAGGACACATGCTCCTCCACTCATCTGCAAACATGGGCCAGGTTGGGCACCAAGCGGTGGGGACATCATGCCAGACAGAGGCACCCCCCACTTCCCCTCAGTAACAGGCTGGGGCAAAGGGTGGGGCTTGGGGCCAGGGGAGCTGGAGTGAGGGCAGCATTTCCCAGGGAATAGAAAAGGTTTCCTGAAACAGGTGCATTGGAGCTGGGCCTCAGAGGATAAGTAGGAGTCTGCCTGGTGGTATGTGTTGGAAACCAGTAGCAGTCCAGAGCAAGAGAATAGCACCAGCTAGGGCCTGGAGGGGCAAGAAGCAGGATCCTCATTTTGGGAGAACTGAATTATAAGGCAGGGTGGAGGGTCGTGGTGGGGAATGAGACTAGGTAGTTTGTGGGTGGCAAATCATGAAGGTCACTGAATACTAGGCCGGGGAGGTTGAACTTGATACTGAGGGCACTGGGGAGCTACGGAAGGTGTTAGAGAAGGAGAGGCATGATCAGATTTGCATGTCAGAAGCATCCCTTGCGAGGGTGGCCTGGAGTGAGAAGGCGGTCCAGAGGCTGGGAGATCAGGAAGAGACTCAGACCAGGTTCCATAGGGAGAGGATGAAGCTGAGGGTGCAGTGCCCCTGGACACATGGAAGGGGGGCTGGGTAGTTTGTGAGTTATTGGAGAGGAGAAGGGCAGCCCCCAGAAAGAATGTGGCCTGGCCCTGCCTCCGGCCTCCCAGTCAGGTGGGGGAAACAAACAAAAAAAATATCTACAAGAAAAGACTTAGGAATCTTTAAACTTTAAACCAAAACTATCGCTTGAACGCATCTTTAAACTAAACAATAGTTTAGCTTAATTAGTAAAGAATGTCTGCCTTGAGCATTGTGCTGTTTTAAAGAATTATCTATATGGGATCAAATTGACAACAGCAGCTTGAAAGGTTAGATGAGAAGCTCAGTGGGCAGTGAGTTTATGTTAATGGTGGTGGAATGATTTGGAAAAGGATAGTGAGAATGGTTACACAATTTGAAGAATGTGATCAGTGTCACTGAATTGTACACGCAGAAATTTTTGAGATCGTGTATGTTTTGTTACGTATATTTTCACCACAAGAAGTGTAAGTTCCTAGTTGTGATGGTTGCACTAAAACCAAACAAACTAAACCCGTTGCCATGGAGTCGATTCCAACTCATAGCGACCCTACAGGACAGAGGAGAACTGCCTTACAGGGTTTCCAAGGAGCAGCTCATGGATTAGAACTGTCAACCTTTTGGTTAGCAGCCCAGCTCTTAACCATTGCACCACCAGGGCTGCACTACAGTTATGTAAAATGTTAACATGAGGGGAAGCTAGAGGAAAGGTCCACAGGAACTCTCCCTACTCAATTTGCAACTCTTCTGCAAATCTAAAATTATTTCAAAATAAAAAGTTATTAAAAACTTGTAAGTATACTATGCCATGAGACTAGGAGAACTGGATGGTGCCCAGCTACCATCACTGAACATTTTGAACAAAGCTTCTATAGAAGAATCCTGATCAAAAGGGAGGAAAATGCAGAACAGAATATCAAATCTCAATGGAATCCAAACTTTCTGGAGCCAATTAAGCTGGATGAGCCTCTGAAACTATTGCTCTAAGATGATCTTTAAACCATAAACATCAAACCAAAACTATCCCCTGAAGTCTTCTTTGAGCTAAACAATAGTTTAGCTTAACTGGTAAAGAATGTCTGCCCTGAGCATTGTGCTCTTTTATGGGATCAAATTGACAACAGCAACTCGAAAGGTTAGACAGGAAGCTTAGGGGTCAGTGAGTTTACACTGATGGTGGTGGAAAAATTTGGAAAAGGACTGCAAGAATGGTTGCACAATGTAATGTAATTGAAGAATGTAATCAATGTTACTGAACTGTAAATGTAGAAATTGTTGAATTTGTATGTCTTTGCTGTGTATATTTTCACCAAAATATAAATAAATTAAATTTTAAGAATGTGTCAGCATATCAGAAATATATGTCATGTTTGTGTGATTAATCAAATGAATATTGATTTAAATTGCTAAGTTAAAAAGATGCATAAGGTCTGCCTCAGAGTGAAAGGAGCATAGAGAAAAGAACAATTAATTCAGAAGGGAGGAAATCTCAGAGGTCTTCCAGAAGGAAGAGGTGTTTGAGCTGAGCCTTGAGTATTTGAGAGGGAAAAAGGAGGTGGCCACCCAGACCTAGAGCTCCTGGGCTCATGAGAAAAAAGGCTAGATGGAAATGTGTAGAATGATGAGGAGGTGGAGGAGGATGAGAAGGATTGGGGGATCATCACCCGGTGAGGAGGAGAGGTCTTCTTGAATGGGGAATTTGAGTGATTTTTATTTTATTCTTTGATCTTTGTGTGTGTTCCACAATAATCGTATACTAGGAGTCCCTGAGTAGTGCAAACAGTTAAGCGCTCAACTACCAACCAAAAGGTTGGTGGTTTGAAATCATCCAGGGGCACCTTGGAAGAAAGGCCTGGCGATCTGCTTCTAAAAGGTTGCAGCCTTGAAAACCCTATGGAACACAGTTCTACTCTGCACACATAGGGTTGCCAAGAGTCAGAACTGACTCTACAGCTTTGGGTTTGTTTTTTGTTTTTTACTCTTGTAACTCGAAGCATTCTTTTTTAAGGGTGTGATGCATTTGGGGGAATTCGGGTTGGAAATCAGATTGTACCACGGAATTCACAGAGGAAGATGCCAAATGAGCAACAAGTGATGGGGGGGAACTGTTTGGCCTCATGAGGAATCAGAGCTTAGCTAATTAAAACTCCAAGATGCCAGGGTGTTAGGGTTGTTCTAATATGTTCCTGGAGTTCCTGGTGGTGCAAATGGTTAATGCACTCAGCTGCTAACTGAAAGGTTGGCAGTTTGAGTCCACCCAGAGGCACCTCTGAAGAAAGGCCTGACAATCCACTTCCAGAAAATCAGCCATTGAAAACCCTATGGAGTGCAGTTCTACTCTGACGCATATGGGGTCACCATGAGTTGGAGTCAACTCAAAGGCAAATGGTTTTAATATATTTTCAAACATTGTGACTTATCATCCCATCTGGAAAGTTGGAGGAGGGGTTGGGTCCTTTTCACCTGCTACTCGCCATCCTCCAAATTATATTAAGGGGCTTAGGGGGGTCATGGAGGGGCTGAGGGGACATCTTGCCCTCACAGAAGGAGAGGGAAGAGGCTGGCCACACGAGGTGACTTTCGCCTTTGCCACCACAGAGAGCTAGGGTGGGTGGGCGAGGCTGGTGCTGCATGCGGGAGCCCCAGTCCTGGCCCCTCACCTTGCGGTCCAGGTTCAGCGGCTTCCCCAGGATAGGCAGGGTGATGAGCTTCTTGGTGCCCTGGCTCCAGGCCCCTGAGAAGAAGTCGGCCAGGATGCTGTGCCGCTTGACTCTCTCGGACCCAGACAGGTAGCGCTCACGGACCACCTCAGCCAGCTGTCTGTGGAGAGGGGACACAGACAGATGGGGAAAGTTCAGAGGCAGCCACTGGCCTTCCTGCTTCCCCAAACACTGGTGCACTCTAAGTCACCTTTAGGAGGCTGGCAGCATCTGTACTACTTGTTTCGTTTTTTAATTGTTGTAAAGATGTATATAACACAACATTTGCCAATTCAACATTTTTCGGGTATACGATTTAGTGATATCAATTACATTAATCATGTTGTATAACCACCATCCATAATTGTTGCCAAATTTCTCATCACCATAAACAGAAGCTCATTGCTTCCTAAACAATGACTCCCCTTTCCCCCTCCCTCAGTCCCTGGTAACCACTAATAAACTTTGGTCTCTATGTGTTTGCCTATTCTTATTATTTCACGTAACTGAGATCATACAATATTTGTCCTTTTGACTTATTTCACTGAGAATAATGTTTTCAAGATTTATCCATGTTGTAGCAGGGATCAGGACTTCATTTCTCTTCATGGCTGTGTAATATTCCATTGTATGTAGGTACCACAATCTGTTTATTCATTCATCTGTTGATGGACATTCCGGTGGTTTCCACATTTTGGCCATTGTGAATAGAGCTACAGTGAACATTGGTGTGTACCACTTGTTACTTAACATCTACTTTTAAATCAGTCAACCTTTTTTCTTCTTAAATTTACTTTGAAAATGAACTTTTGGGTTCCTCCATAAGTTAAACATAGAGTTATCATTAAAAACAAAAACAACCTTTGCTGTCAAGTTGATTCCAACTCATAGCAACCCTATACGACAGAATAGAACTATCTTATAGGGTTTCCAAGGAGCAGTTGGTGGATCCGAACTGCCGATCTTTTGGTTAGCTGCCAAGCTCTTAACCACCGTGCCACGAGGGCTCCAGAATTACCATATGACCTAGCAATTCCACTCCTATGTGTACACCTACTCCTTATTTATCGATATGGTTAGGTTCCAAAGACTAGGTTATTATGCAGAAATCAGCGTTATGCAAACATGGAGGATGACTACATCAAATTACAAAATATTACGTGGGACACATGTTCCTCTGGACCTGAGAGATGGAAAATGTAGGTGGGTGCTATATGTCCCGGTCATGAAAGCATTACTGCAAGACGTACATTGTTAATGCACAAAATAGTCAGATAGTAGATTTTTTACTATTGCCATAAATGTGAAAGGTCAGATAACAAGATAGTTGATAAGTGAGGAGTAGGTGTATACCCAAGAGAATTGAAAACAGGTGTTGAAACAAAAACTTGTACACTAATTGCCATAGCAGCATTGTTCACAACAGCCAAAAGGTAGAAAGAACCCAAGTGTCCATCAACGCCTGAGTGGATAAACACAATGTAGTTCATCTATACAATGGAATATTACTCAGCCATAAAAGGAATGAAGCTCTGATACATGCTCCAACATGGATAAACCCTGAAAACATCATGTTGAATGAACGATGCCAGACACAAAAGACCACATCTTGTATGATTCCACTTATATGAAATATCTAGAATAGGTAAATCCATTGTTGTTGTTGTTGTTAGGTGCCGTCCAGTTGGGTCCGACTCATAGCGACCCTACAAACAACAGAACAAAACACTGCCTAGTCCTGCGCCATCCTCAGAATTGTTGCTATGTGTGAGCCCATTGTTGCAACCACTGTGTCAATCAATCTCATTGAGGGTCTTCCTCGTTTTCGCTGATGCTCTACTTTACCAAACATGATGTCCTTCTCCAGGGACTGATCTCTTCTGACAACAGGTCCAAAGCATGTAAGATGTAGTCTCGCCATCCTTGCTTCTAAGGAGCATTCTGGTTGTACTTCTTCCAAGACAGACCTGTTTGTTCTTTTGGCAGTCCATGGTATATTCAATAGTCCTCGTCAACACCACAATTCAGAGCCGTCGATTCTTCTTCAGTCTTCCTTATTAATTGTCCAGCTTTCGCATGCATATAAGGCGATTGAAAAAACCACGGCTGGGGTCAGGTGCACGTTAGTCTTCAAGGTGACGTCTTTGCTTTTCAACACTTTAAAGAGGTCTTTTGCAGCAGATTTGCCCAATGCAATGAGCCTTTTGATTTCTTGACTGCTGCTCCATGGGTGTTGATTGTGGATCCAAGTGAAATGAAATCCTTGACAACTTCAATCTTTTCTCCATTTATCATGATGTTGCATATTGGTCCAGTTGTGAGGATTTCTGTTTCTTTTTATGTTGAGGTGTAATCCATACTGAAGGCTGTGGTCTTGACCTTCATCAGTAAGTGCTTCAAGTCCTCTTCACTTTCAGCCAAGTATGGTTGTGTCATCTGCATGATGCAGGTTGTTAATGAGTCTTCCTCCAATCCTGATGCCTCATTCTTCTTCATATAGTCCAGGTAAATCCATAGAGACAGAAAATAGATCAGTGGTTGCCTAGGGCACGGAGGACTGCAGCCCTTGTTAAGAGCTACGGCTGCTAACCACAAGGACAGCAGTTCGAATCCACCAGCCACTCCTTGGAAACCCTAAGGGGCAGTTCTACTCTTTCCTATAGGGTCTCTATGAGTCAGAATCGACTCAACTGCAACAGGTTAATTTTTTTTTTTTTTGGTTAGGGCATGGAGGAGGGAGGAATCAGGAATGATTGCTAATGGGCATGGGGTTTCCTTTAGGGTGATGAGAATGTTCCAGAATTAGATAGAGGTGGTTGCTGCAGAACCTTGTGAATGAATTAAATGCCACTGAATTGTGTACTTTGAATTGTCAATTATATGTTATGTGAATTTCATCTCAATTAAAAAAAAAGAGTTACTTGTGCTAGAGTTGGTGATGTGGAGACCCTGCAACGCCATGCTAAGTCCCGCGGACTGGTTTCCCTGGGAAAGAGGAGCTCTGGGGGGTGGAACAGGAAGGACCCCAGTTAGTGGGTCTTCTCTCTCGGGCTCCCCCAGACCAGTGTCCTTCAGCACTGGGCCTACCTGTAGGTGAGGGTCAGGAGCGTACAGCCATCCATGGGCCGCCGAGCCAAGCAGGTGCCCAGATCTCGCCGGAGCCTCACCCACAGCAGGGGCGGGAAGCGGAGCAGCTCCTTGCTGGGCGGCGTCCAGTCCATGTACACGGCCTGCAGGACCTCATCGTCCAAGGACAGGACATCCTTCAGCTCTGGTTCTGAGAGTCCATGCCTGTGGGGGGTAGACAGCACATTTGAACACACGGAGTCATGTGTCCTCTGCACATGGAGGATGCAGAAGCTGAGGGAGAGACCTGGCTAGCCACTCTGCATCCTTAAATAAATTTATGGTACTTTAAGAAGGAAACTTCAGAATGTCCATGGGTGGCACAAATGGTTGGCTCTTAGCAACTAACAAAAAGGTTGGCAGTTCTAACCCACCTGGCATGCCATGGAAGAAAGGCCTGGCAATCTGCTTTCATAATAATTATGGTCGGGAAAAAAAGGAAAGGGAAACTTTGAGTTCTTTAGTAAGTTAACATAGAATGTCCTCATTGCTGTCAGTTGCCTTCAAGTTGGTTCTGACTCATGGCAACACCATGTGTGTCAGAGTAGAACTGCCCCATAGGTTTTCAGTGGCTGATTTTTCGGAAGCAAATCACCAGGTCTGTCTTCCGAGGCACCTCTGGGTGGATTTGAACCACTAACCTTTCAGTTAGTAGTCAAGCGCTTAGCCATTTGTACCACCCAGGGACTCCAAGAACTACCATATGACCTAGCAATTCTGCTCCTGGATATATACCAAAAAGAACTGAAAGCAGGGACTCAGAAACTTCTACACCAATGTTCATAGCAGTATTATTCATAACAGCCAAAAGGTGGCAACAACCCAAGTGTCCATCAAGAAGCTGAGAGAGGAAGAGATGTAGCCAGTTGCTTGATGTCCATCACACCTGGGAATCAGCATTTGGACAATGCCCAGGTCCAGCAGGCACCAATTCCTGGTTACAATGGTACCAGTCAAGTAAAACCTTCCCAGATCTTTTCTTCAGCACACACACCTGCAGGATGGTGAACCATCCCCTCCCAGCCTCATCGGGAGGGATAGGGGCTACATAGGGAGGGAGGGAGGAGGTGACTCAAGGAAAATAAGGTAGAAACTCACCGTGCTGACCCATCCCAGCCCACTATGTGTTTCCTGGCCTGAGAAAGGGCTGAGGTAGAGAAAGTGAATGTCTTTCAGTAGAACGAGTAGCTTAGTTTCCTAGAGCTGCTGTAACAAAGATACCACAAGTAGGTGGCTTAAAGAACAGAAATTTATTATCTCACAGTTCTGGAGGCTAAAAGTCCAAATCAGGGTCTCTGCCATGTTGATTCCTTCCTTGTTAGCAGTCCCAGGCATTCCTGGATTCCTTGGAGTGTAGATGATCCTTACATGGTGTCTGTCTTCCCCATGTGTGCCTGTCTCTGTGTCTAATCTGTTATTTTTTAATAACTCAGAAGTGATTAGGTTTAGGATCCACCCTACACTGATATGGCTCCATTCACATAAGAAAGAAAACTCTATTCCCAAACAGGATCAGATACACATAGGGGTTAGGGACACAATTCAGTCCATAACAATGAGTGACTGAAGTTTGGATGTTGGACTGCAGTGAACTTTCTAATACCTATGAGTATTAAACAGGAAAATATAGAATTTGCCTGAGATTTTATCAGCGATGGAGAACAGTTAGATGGAGGTCATTTCAGAGCAGGGGAAAGAGTAAGGCTGTTTACAATTTGCCCCTCATGTAGCCCAACTCTTTCAATAAAGTGTCAGCACATTTCCTTAACAAGTGTTTGTGGAGTGTCGTCTCTGTATGAGACATTGTGCTGACACTTGGGGACAGAGAAACCTATCTTCTAGTGTGAAAAGTCAGGCAGGACACATCGGGAACAAAACACAAAAAGGTCTGGTTGTGCCACATGCTAGGAAGAAAACAGATGATGTGAAATAGAGGGGTGAGGTGAGGACCAGGGAGAGAGAAAGATTGCTCTTAGAGCAAGCGGACTTCTCAGAGAAGGTGCCGTTTGAGCTGGGATCTGACAGGAGGGAACTTGATGGCATCTAACAACATTTCTTTAGTGAGTGTTAGTAGGGTTCTGTTCCTGGCAAAAAAACTAGTCACAAGAGCCCCTCACTGATCACCACCATCTTGAATGATATTTGGTAGTAGACAAAGGGCAGAAATGGCACAGACCAAAGAAGAAAAAACTGCTTCCAAACTGAGAAGAGGAGAAATGACATTGTCCAGCATGTCTAATGACCTGCTTGAGCATTTTCATATGGCCTGTTACAGTAAAGGCAAAACTATTTTGCTTGGTGCCTCTCCTAATTGGCCTCCATCAGGCTCTCCTGGAGGATGAAGCTTGGCTGCTCCCCGGTCTGATTAACGCACTCTGCGATGCTGCTCATTATTTGATTAACCATGCACACCTGGCATCTTCGAGCGATCGCTTCTGATGGTCACGGCCCAGGTTTATCGGATTTTAGAGCCCTGAGATGCTCACCAACCCAGCACCGGTATGTAAACATTCCTTTCTTTGACTCTGTGTTGTTGCTGTTGTAAGCTGCCGTTGAGTTGGCCCCAACTCATGGCGACCCCAGGCACGATGGAACAAAATGCTGCGTGGTCCTGCGCCATCCCCATGATCAATTGTGGATTGGATCATTGTGACCCATAGGGTTTTCACTGGCTGATATTTGGAAGTCAGTTGCCAGGCCTTTCTTCCAAGTCCATCTTAGTCTGGAATCTCTGCTGAAACCTGTTTAGCATCACAGCAACATGCAAGCCTCCACTGACAGGTGGGTGGTGGCTGCACATGAGGTGCATTGGCTGGGAATCGAACTCAGGTCTCCTACATGGATGGTGAGAGTTCTACCCCTGAACTCTATAAACACTTTGAAATTGTCTTTTGCTTTTTGTGTTTGCTGGTTCCCGTACACAAGCCTGCAGTTAAACTGATTCTTCATATAACTTTGCTTTAAAAAGATTTTCTGGGATCTCTCTGCATATTGCTTATTAATTAATCAGTTGCCAAGTCAATTTCTAGTTATGTCAACCCCATGTGTGCAAAATAGAAATGCGATCCATAGAATTTTCATGGCTGTGACCTTTCAGAAGCAGATTGCCAGGCCTTTCTTCCAAGGAGCCTCTGAGGGCATTTGAACCGTCAACCTCTCAGTAGCCACCACTTAACCGTTTGCACCACCCAGGGACTCTTGTTTATTAAACACAAAGGGGAAACTTGCAACTTTACAGGTGAAAAGTCACCTGTGCCCCAAGAAGGGCAGAGCATCACTCAGGTTTAACTTGATTCTAATAACAAGGAAGCACCAGCCCAGCCCAGACAGAGGGACACTCTGCGGTTTCGCCACCCCACTGTGGTCCCTGGACCGGCAGCATCAGCATCAGCAGGGACTTGGGTGACATACAGGATCTCAGGTGCTATCCAGATCTCAAATCAGAATCTGCATCTAAATAAGACCTGGGATGTGTATACTCATTAGGAATTGAATTGGGTCTTCCCAAAATATGTGTTGAATTCCTGGCTCTTATGTCTGTGGATATGATCCTGTATGGAAATAGGATTTTCTTTTGTTATATTAAGGATGTCATATTAGTGTAGGGTGGGTCCTAAACCTAATCACTTCTGAGTTATAAAAATACCAGAATAGACACAGACACAAACATACAGCGGAAGACAGAAACCAAGGAACTCCAAGGAATGCCAAGGACCACTGTCAGACACCAGCAACTAAGAGACCCATAGAAGGAATAAAGATGACCGAGATCCTGATTTGGACTTCTAGCCTCCAGAACTGTGAGAAAATACATTTCTGTTCTTTAAAGCCACCCACTTGTGGTATTTTGTTACAGCAGCCCTGGGACACTAAGAACCTGTAGGACTGCGAAGCCCTAACCTACAAAATAACTGGCTTGGCATTTTCAAGAAAACATAGACAGACTAGGGAATGTTCCAGAATCAGCAAGACCAAAGAGACTTGGCAACTAAATACAACTGGTGGTCCTGGATTGGATCCTGGATGGGAGAGAAAATAGCTATAAAGGACACTGTTGGGGCCATTGGCAAATTTTGAATATGAACAGGATTAAATGTTGAATATTCAAAACTAACAAATTTTGAATATGCTTCAATGTTACGTTGCCTACATTATATAATTGTACTGTGACTTTGTGCGAATCTGACCGTCCTTGTTCTTAGGAAATGCATGAAGTATTTGAGTATGTGATGATGCCTGCATGAATTCTCAAATGGTTCAGGAAAATGCTATACATATAATATGTATCCCTGTGTATACATATACACACATGTATACATATTATATATGTCAAGATCCCTGAGTGGTGCAAACAGTTTGTGTTCAACCACTAACTGAAAGGTTGATGGTTCAAACCCACCCAGTGGCTCTGCGGAAGAAAGCCCTGGTGATCTGCTTCCCAAGAAAACCCTACGGGGCAGTTCTACTCTGTAACACATAGGGTTGCCATGAGTCAGAATCAACTCGACAACAGTGGATTTGGCTTTGGTTTTGTGTGTGTGTGTGTGTGTGTGTGTGTGTGTGTGTGTGTGTGTGTTTGGCGGGGGTGGGGTGGTGGTGAGTGGAAAACCTAATGTGGCAAAATTGCTGATTCTGGGGAAAGATGTATGTCAGGGGTTCTCAACCAAGGGCAATTCTGCCCCCGGGGGACACTGACGATGTCTGGAACTGTTTGTGGTTGTCACAACTGGGGGGAGGGTTGCTTCTTGCATTCAGTGAGTAGAGGCCAGGGATGCAGCTCAACACCCTAGAGTGCACAGGACGACCCCACCACAGACAATGATTCAGCCCCAAATATCAACGGTGCCAGAGTTGAGAAACCCTGAGTATGGAAATTTTTTGCACTATTCTTCCAATCTTGTACAACATTTACTTTAAAAAAAAAAAAAAAAAAAACCTCTTTGCTTCTGCCACTTACTTTGCCCTGTGACAAAATAAAAAAATAAAAAAAGTTTTAAACAAAACAAATACTATAGGCAAATCCATAGAGAAGGAAACGCAGAGTAGTGGTTGTCTGGGGCTGGGGGTGGGGAAATGAGGAGTGAGTGCTAATGGGTGCAGGGTTTCCTACTGAGGTAATAAAAACGTTCTGCAGTTAGATAGTGCTGAAGGTTGAATAACTTTGTGAAAATACTAAAAACACTGACTTGTCTGCTTTAAAAGAATGACTTTTATGCTATATGGATAGTACTGGATTGAACAGTGTTCTCCCAAAAATGCATGTCCACCAGAACCGAAAATGTGACCTTACTTGGAAATAAGTTATTTGAAGATGTAATTAAGATGAGGTCATGTTGGATTGGGGGACCCTAAATCCTATGATTCATGTCCTTATAAGAAGAGAACAGACATAGAGGGGAGACGGCCACGTGAAGATGGAGGCAGAGATTGGAGTGATGCATCTATAAGCCAAGAAACGCCAAGGATTGCCAGGAACCACCAGAAGCTGTAAAAGGCAAGGGAAGATTCTCCTCTAGACTCTTAAGAGGGAGCATGGCCCTGCCTTGATTGTGAACTTCTAGCCTGCAGAATTTTGAGAGAATAAATTGCTACTATCTTAAGTGAACCAAAAGCAGCCGCCGTCGAGTTGCTTCTGACTCATGGAGACCCCACGTGTGTCACAGTAGAACTGTGCTTCACAGAGTTTTCCATGGCTGGTTTTTTGGAAGTAGATCACTAGGTCTTTCTTCCGAGGTGCCTTCAGATGGACTCGAATCTCCAACCTTTTGGTTAGCAGCTGAGCACTTAACTGTTTGCACCACCCAGGGGGCTCCATTTAAGCCTCCCAGATTGCAGAGCTTTGTTACCGCCGCTGCAGGAAACTCATTCGTGAATTATATTTCGATTTTTTTAAAAACAAGGAAATAACCAGAGACTCACCGGGAAGCCACAATATAGCCCAGCACGTGGGCCACCAGGAGCTGGCCGTGCGTCTGCTCCAGGCGGGCACACAGCTGGTGTGTGGCTTCCTGGGCAGTGGAGGCCAAAGGGGCGGGCACAGAGAAGGAGGCCCACTTTCGGGCCTCCTCGAAGGCCAGCCTCAGCCGGCCCGGGTGCCCACACTCAGGGAGGCTGGCCCACAGCAGGTCCCGCTGGGCCTGGCTCAGTGTCCTCCTCGCAGCCGCCAGCAGGAGCTCGATCATCTCTTGCCCCTGGTTCGCGGGGAGGTGCTTCACCTCCCAGTAGGCCCCAGGGTCCGGGAGTGTCTGCCGCACTGTGTCCAGAATCCCCTGCTTCTGCCCCGAGCATGCCGAAAGGATGAGGTGGACCCTCGGGGGGCACTGCGGGGGAAGCCAGGGGACCCTTCGGGCATGGTGGACGGTGTCCAGGTCGTCCAGGGAGTCCAGGAGGATGACGAGGGCCTCGAAGTTTCGGCGGGACACAGTGTGGAGGAGGCCGTGGAAGAACTGGACCACTCTGGTGTGGGCCTTCAGGACCTGGGCAGGCGGTAGGGGCAGCCCAAAGGCCAGGCACACCTGGAAGCAGACGCTCTGGAGCAGGCTGCGGGCGTCAGCACTCATCTGTGAGGTCCCCAGAAGCCGCAGGACTATTACTGTCTTCTGGCCAAGCAGCCCGGGCACTTGCTCGGCCAGTTTGCACATCAGTGCTGTCTTTCCGATGCCTGGGGGTCCACAGAGCACCAGGGGGCTGTGGGGGACACTGTGGCTCTGCCGGAGCCACTGCCTGAGCTGGGCCAGGAGCTCCTGACGGCCGCAGAAGGTGTGTGCCACCTCGGCGCTCCGGCCCAGGTGGTGGCGAATGTCCTGGTACAGCCAGGCCAGGTCCTGAGTGTCTGCCTCCAGCTCACGGAGACACTCCAGGACCTGGTGGTTGGCCCTGGCCACAAACTGCTCCCCTAACTCCTTCAGATACCTGGCGTGGGCCTTGTTCTTGGGGTTCACGAGGTCGTGGCTCCACGGCAGGTGGTGAGTCTTGAGGGCACTGGGGTGCTCTTCAGCCATGCGCCCCTTGAGGCTGCTGAGGAGGTTCTGGGCATCCGTGTCCAGGCAGCCATCCGGCAGTCGGTCCACCAGCTGCAGGGCACAATCGTCCAGGATGTGTTTGCTGAGGTCCTGGATCTCACGCAGGAAAATGGTGGCACCCTGGTCCCCGTCCTCTGAGCTCAGCAGGCCACGCTCGATCTCCCACTCGATGACTGTAAAAGGGAGGAGGTACAATGGAAAAGATGCTCAACATCCTTAGTCATTAAAAAAAAAGAAAAAAGTTGCCATCAAGTCAACTCTGAAACATGGTGACTCAAGCGTGTCAGAACTGTGCTCCATAGGTTTTCAGTGGCTGATTTTTTTAAAGTAGATCACCAGGCCTTTCTTCTGAGGCACCTCTGGGTAGACTTGAACCGCCAACCTTTCAGTTAGCAGCCAAGCATATTTACCATTTGCACCACCCAGGGACTTCCCATTAGTAATTAGGGATATGTAAATCAAAACCACAATGTGATACCACTTCACCCCGACAACTATGATCAGAGAAATGGAAGATAACACAGGTTGATGAGGATGTGGAGAAACTAGGACCTTCATGCATTGCTGGTGGGAGTATAAAACGGTACAGCCGCTATGGAGTAGTTTGGTGGTTCCCCAAAAGGTTGAACACAGAACCACTATATGACCCAGCAATTCCTAGCATCTACCCAAGAGACTTGAAAGCAAGAACTCAAGCAGACATGTGTACCCAAACGTTCAATGCAGCACTATCCATAATAGCCAAAAGGTGGAAACAACCCAAATGTTCATCAACAGACGAACGGATAAACACAATGTGGTCCATCCAGACAATGGAATATTATTCAGCCATAAAAAGGAATAAAGTTCTGATACATGCTACAACATGGAGGAGCCTTGAAAACATTATGCTGAGTAAAAGAATTCAGTCACAAAAGGACAGATATTGTATGATCCCATTTATATGAAATGTCTAGAATAAGCAAATCCATAGAGTCAAAAGAAGATTAGAGTCCCTGGGTGGTGCAAACCGAGAGGTTGGAGGTTCGAGCCCACCCAGAGGCACCTCAGAAGAAAGACCTAATGATCTACTTCTGAAAAATTACCATTGAAAACCCCATGGAGCATAGTTCTACTCTGACACACGTCGGGTAGCCATGAGTCGAGGTCAACTCAATGTCAACTTTTTTTTTTTTTAAACAAGATTAATGGTTACCTGGGGGAGGGGGAAATGGGAAGTGACTGCTTAACGGGTATGAAGTTTCCTTTTGGGGTGATGAGAATGTTCTGGAAGTAGACAGAGGTGGTGGTTGCACAACATTGTGAATGGACTAAAATCCACTGAAGGTGAACTCTTCAGTGGTTAACTTCATGCTATGAGAATGTCACCTCGATTTTAAAAAAAAACAATACCATCAATTTTCAGTGCTCCCTCACTCATTCATTCAACAAACGTTTCTTGAGCAACTCTTGTGCCAACCTCTGCTCTTGACATGGAGAAATCAGCAGCGACCAAAACACACAAAGCCCCCTGCTCTCGTGGACAGTCCAGTCTAAACAAATAAATGAACACAAAAAAGGACGGACGGGCTTACAGTTGACAAACCGTCGATGCCAGGCAGGGAAGGGCAGGCATAGGGGGCTGCAGAAAAACATCTGCAAAGGCATAGAGGCCAGGGAGGAACGAAAGCCAGAGAGAGAGATTTTCGTGAGCCTGGAGGCTGGGTTCCTGGAGGCCTGGCAACCAGCTCAGTTCTTTCCTAGAGCAGAGGTGGGTAAACTTTTTATTAAAGGCCTGATGGTCAGCATTTTTTACTTTGCGGACTACAGGGTCTCTGTCGCAACTACTTAACTCTGCCCTTGTAGCTCAAAAGCAGCCATGGACAATAGTAAACAAATGGGAGTGGCTGTGTGCCAATAAAACTTTATTTATACAAACAGGCAGAGGGCTGGATTTGGTCCCTGGGCTATGGTTTCCTAACTCCTGTCCTGGAACATGCCCCCAGCTGCCCTGTTATTGTTAGGTTCCATCGAGTTGGCTCTGACTCATAGTGACCTCATGTATAACAGAACAAAATGTTGCCTGGTCCTGCGCCATCCTCACAATCATTGTTATGCTTGAGCCCCTTGTTGCAGCCACTGTGTCAATCCATCTCATGGAGGGTTTCCCTCTTTTTCGCTGACCCTCTACTTTACCAAGCATGATGTCCTTCTGCAGGGATTGGTCCCTTCTGATAACATGTCCAAAGTCTCACCGTCCTTGCTTCTAAGGAGCATTCTGGCTGTACTTCCTCCAAGACAGATTTGTTCGTTCTTCTGGCAGCCCACGTTATATTCAATATTCTTTGCCAACACCACAATTCAAAGGCAACAATTCTTCTTCGGTCTTCCTCATTCACTGTCCAGCTTTCACATGCTTATGAGCCGCTTGAAAAGACTTCAGCATGGGTCAGGCGCACCTTAGTCATCAGTGACACCTCTGCTTTTTAATGCTTTAAAGAGGTCTTTTGCAGCAACTCTGAGGACTCATATCTTCCAGAGCCTAGGGTCATAATGACCTCTCCTTGGAAGCTATTGTTTTGAAATAGCAATCAGACCTGAGAAGTTAGTTTTGAAGCAGCTCTGGACTCAGTGGCAGCTCCCAGCTCTCTGTCGTGGAGCACGCTAGGCCCTTGGGGACCAGCTAAGCCTCAGAGTAAAGACAGGAGTCACTCAGCCATCCTCTCGGGAGTGGCTGCGTACCCCTTTTGGCCCCGTGAATGCTGCCCCATGAAAGCAATAACAGTCCCAAGACTGGATCCTTCTGTGACCCATTTGGGCATAAATCACTCCAAGCCCATCCATTCTTCCACCTATGGGCTGTGAGAACTCGGGCAAGCCACTTCACCTCTCTGAGCCCCCATTTGCTCATCTACGAACATACCAATGATCATGAAGGTGGTACCGGGCCACGCGGTGTTTCGTTCTGTTATACATAAGGTCACTGTGAATCTGAGCCGACTCAATGGCAACCGACAACAACAACATGGTGTACAAGCTCCACCTTACTAGCTGTTGTGAGGATTTTCTACGAAATAGTGCTTGTGAAAAGCTGAATAAATAAAGCCGATCTTGAAAGGTTACAGACTGAGTGATTCCACCTCATATAATATTCTACTTTTTTTTAAATTGTGGTAAAAATATATACCGTAAAAGCTGTGAAAGCCAAAACTTGTGTAAGGCAGAAACCTGTCAGAGAAGAAAAACTCAAATATTTTCCACTAATAGAGAGCGATAGAAAAATGGTAAGACTGCACCCTGTCGAAGATGGAAAACTTGCAAGACCTGGAAAAACAAGCCAGTCCCGTCAGGTTCCAGCTATCACAGTTTTCACTGTATAACAAAACATTTGCCATTTTAACCATTTTTTATATGTACAATTCAGCGACATCAATTACGTTCATCATGTTGTAAAACCATCACCACTATCCATTTCTAGATTTTTTTTCATCACCCTTAGCAGATGCTCAGTGTCCCTTCAGCAATGATTCCCCTTTTCCCTTCTCTCCCTTCCCTGGTAACTACTAACAATAAGCTGTGGTCTGTATTGGTTTGCCTGTTTTAGGTATTTCATATAACCAGGATTATACAATATGTATCCTTTTGTGTCTGACTTCTTCAACTGAACATTGATGTTTTCGCGGTTCATCCATATTGTAGCATGGATCAGAACTTTATTTCGCTTTATGGCTGAGTGATATTCCATTGGTCACTGACACCACTATGAAAGCAGCTGTCACATTTGACCTCGTGTCATAGTAACCGCATGCCTGGCACGTAGTAAGTGCTCCATAAACAATAGCCGTTAAGTTATTGTTATTCACATAATCAGTGTACTCAGAATCAATATGTCATTGCTCCCTTGCCCAAGGGACCGAGGTTAGCATCCCCAGGGATGTCATGGGGCCATCAGGTACCCCCTGGTATGATGTGAGAAGGAGGGCACCTCACCTCTGGGGTCTTCTTCCCCAAAACCCACAACCGTGGTCTAATCACAAGAAAACATCAGACAAACCCAGACTGCGGGACTTTCTGCAAACTACCTGACCAGTGCTCTTCAAAAGTGTCACAGTCATGAGAAACAAGGAAAGACTGAGATACTGTCACAGATCAGAGGAGACTTAGGAGACAGGATGACTAACTTCAGTGTGGGATCTTGGATGGGATCCTGGAACAGAAAAAACAACCTTCGTGGGAAAACGGGAAATCCTAATAAAGTCTGGAGTTTAGTTAATAGTAATGTATCAGTGTTACTTCCTTAGTTTTGAATGTGCTGTGGTCGTGTAAGATATTAACATAAGCGGAAGCTGGGTGAAGCCTACAGGGGAATCCTCTGTACTATCTCTGTAAATCTAAGGCTATAGTGGAATCCTCTGTACTATCTCTGTAAATCTAAGGCTATAGGGGAATCCTCTGTACTATCTTTGTACTATCTTTCTGTAAATCTAAGATTATTCTAAATTCAAAATTTTACCTTTAAAAATTGATATGTCATTACTAGAATTGATATATATGTGTATAATAATCAATATATTACTAATAAAATTATTTAAATATAGTGGATTTATTGGTTTATGTTAATCAATATAAATTAATGTGTAATATAGAAATATAAATGATTTCTATTAATCAACATATTCAATTTAAATAAATCAATAGGTCTAATAACATTGCAAAGAATGGAAATTCCAGAATGCTTAATTGTGCTCATGCGGAAACTGCATAGAACAGGAGGCAATCATTCGAACAGACCAAGGGGATACTGCGTGGTTTAAAATCAGGAAATGTGTGTGTCAAAGTTGTTTTCTTTCACCATATTTATTCAATCTGTATAATCCGAGGAGCTTGACTATATGAAGAACACAGCATCAGAATTGGAGGAAGACAGTTAAGAACCTGCGATATGCAGATGACACAACCTTGCTTGCTAAAAGTGAAGAGGACTTGAAGCACTTACTGATGAAGTTCAAAGACTATGACCTTCGGTATGGATTATACCTCAACATGAAGAAAACAAAAATCCTCACAACTGGACCAATAAGCAACTTCATGATAAATGCAGAAAAGATTGAAGCTGTCAAGATTTCATTTTACTTGGATCCATAATCAATGGCCACAGAAGCAGCAGTTAAGAAATCAAATATGCACTGCATTGGGCAAATCTGCTCTAAAAGACCTCTTTAAAGTGTTGAAAAGCAAAGATGTCACTTTAAAGACTAAGATGCGCCTGACCCAAGCCATGGTATTTTCAATCACCTCACATGCATGCGAAAGCTGGACAATGAATAAGGAGGACTGAAGAAGAGTTGATGCATTTGAATTGTGGAGTTGGTGGAAAATATTGGATATACCATGGACTTCCAGAAGAACACACAAACCTATCTTGGAAGAAGTACAGCAGAATGCCCCTCAGAAACAAGGATGGCAAGACTTCATCTCACGTACATTGGACATGTTATCAGGAGGGCCCAGACCCTGGAGAAGGACATCATGCTTGATAAAGTAGAGGGTCAGCGAAAGAGAGGAAGAGCCTCAACAAGATGGATTGGCACAGTGGCTGCAACAATGGGCTCAAACATAGCAACAATTGAGAAGATGGCGCAAAGCAGGCAGCCGTGTGTTCTGTTGCACACAGGGTCGCTGTGAGTCGGAACCGATTCCATGGCACCTAACAACAACAACAATAAATGAATTCAGAGTCCTGGATGGTGCAAACGGTTAACACACCCAGCCGCTAACCAAAGCATTGGGGGTTTGAGTCTACCCAGAGTTGCCTCAGAAGAAAGGCCTGGCGACCTACTTAAATATCAGCCATTGAAAATACTATGGAGCACAGTTCTACTCTGACACACATGGGTCGACATGAGTCGGAATCGACTCCATGGCAACTGGTTTAATATGAATTCATATATTTAATATGCTGAAAATGTAAATTAATATAGTTAATATTTTGGTGATATACATCGATACATTAATCATCCATAAATTGACATTAATAATCCATAAACAATAGTAAAACCCGATTTCTCTCCTGGCAGCAGGCAGAGTGGAAATAATTTGATCCCACTGTTCTTTAGAAAGATCTTTCTGGCAGCCAGTGTGGCAGAGGGGAGGGGTGGAGGGTGAGGCTTAAGGTGAGAGGTAAGGGGCCGGCCCCAGCAGGGGAGATGGGGCACAGAGAGGTTACCGTGTGGAGGACCTCACAGAGCTGGGAGCCCCCCCTTGGGGAGGTGGAGCTGAGAGCAGGGACCATGGACTCTGCCACAGGTGCCAATCCCTGCTCTGTCGCATGGGCAAATGAAACTCCCCTTCTGTGCCTCAGTTTCCACCTCAGCAGCAGGTGCGACCAGACACGTCATACACAAAGGTGGCCAGAGGGAAGGACTCCTCAGGTAAAACCAAGTGGGGGCAAGGGGAACCAGCAGTCAGGTGAGGACAGGCGAGGCCATGAGGACCCACAGGCCAGGTGAGGGCAAGTTAGATCAGATGAGGGCACAGGGGTCCATGGGCTCTTGGGCCAAAATGCAGTGTTTGCCCAGGAATTTCCCAATTTTATCATTGAAAGTCCTACATTCTGGGCACCCCTCATGCCAGGCAGCCAGGGATGGCTGGTCATCCTAGAGCATGCCCTGATGCCACAGCCTCCCTGGAAAAGGGAGAGAGCCGTTGGGGGCAGAGAGGAGGGCCCAAGAGACCAAGATTCTACCTAGACATGGCTGAACTATCTCGGCTGAGTAAATCAACCTTTTTCAGAACCGGAGGAACAGGAGCTGGGGCAGCTTGGGGTTTCCAGAAATGCTGACTGTGGCATTTTGGTAGCACTGGATGTATATTTTGAATATATGGTCAATTTCACACTGACTCCTGGGGAGATCCCTGTGGCCTCACCTGTCCTCACCCGACCATGGGTCCCCTTGTCCTTACGTGGCCTAACCTGTGCTCACCTGGCCTGTGGGTCCCTGTGGCCTCACCTGGCCTTACCTGACTGGTGGGCCCCCGTGATCTTACCTGATCGATGGTAACGGTACCACTGCTCCTGGGTGATGAGTCCCAGCCTCCGGGCTTCCTGGGCCCCGGCACGCAGGACAGAGGTCAGGGTGAGCTCCTCAGGTATGCGGGCCTCCCCAGCACCTGCAGCCTGCAGCACATAGGCAGGAGGAACAGCATTCTCGTCTTTCCGGAAGTGGCGTGCCACCAGCTCCGAGTCGTGTGGCCTGGTCGTCAGCTGGGCCCTTAGTGCCTCCCACTCCTTCTCCTCGATCAGCGGGGGCACAGGGCAGGGCCCGTACTGGTCACCTACGAGGGCCTTGGAGAGAGGAGCATAGGTTCAAGTCTTGGCATGGGCACTTGGTCTCTGAGCCTCCACTTTCTCCCCCTAAAAACCTCTGAGGGCAGCGGTGGTTCAGTTGTAGGATTCTCGGCTTCTGTGCAGGAGATCCGGATTCAATTCCTGCCTAACGCACCTCATGTGCAGCTACCACCTGTCTGTCAGTGGAAGCTTGTTATGATGCTGAACAGGTGTCAGCAGAACTTTCAGACTAGGATGGACTAGGAAGAAAGGCCTGGCGATTGAGTTCCAAAAATCAGCCAGTGAAAACCCTATGGGTCACAGCTGTCTGATCCACAACCAATCATGGAGAAGGCACAGGACTGGGCAGCATTTTGTTTCCTTGTGCACGGGGTTGCCATGAATTGGGGGCCAACTTGACAGCAGCTAACGACAACAACAACAGAGTCTAGCAAAGTGCCACACCTTAGAGTTGCAGCAACAATTACATTAAGAAGTGCCAACAGAGACTGAGCAAAGCACCTGTGTGCCGAGGTACCTTGAAGAATGTGACATCAGACAGGTAAGTTTTGATTCCAATTGAGTACTGAGCATCACAGAATCTTTTGAGCTGAGAAACTCCCTGTGATCAGCTGAATAATGCCCTCCTCCCCCACTGCCAAAAACATCAGGTTAAGCTGTTCAAGAGATAGCCATGACCAAGACAGTCCAGGTCCTCACCTCCCTGGACCTTGGAGTCTCATGGGAGACTCAGACATTGCAGTGCAATGGATCGCTTTTATATGGCCTTTCTCACCTTGCTCTTGTAACTCCCACCAAATGACTGGGTGGGACTATGCAAATGAGGCGCATAGCTTGCTGATAATGCAAATAAGGTACATGACACCTTTGTGGCTATGGGACCATGCAAATAAGGTGTATGGAACCCTAAAGAGGGGATTGGTCAGTTTTGCCATCCCGCTAAGCTTAAAATGAACCATTCCATCCTGTTATCCACAGAATAATGTCTAAGCTCCTTAATGTGGCCCACAAGATTCTCCCTTACGTCACTCTTCCCTTCCTCTCTAACTTCCTCACTCCCTGGTCAATATGACACTCCAGGAACACCAAATTGATTATCCAGCAATCGCAAGTTGCAAACTTCCCCAGGTTAAAAGTTGAAAGCAAATAAGACATTTCTGAGGACGATTACAGTGAAAAACTCACAAAATACAGTTCGGAGGATCCGTGTTTTGTTTCCTTTATATTTAGTTTCAAATGGTCATCAACTTTCAGCAGTGTGATAATACACAGGTCACACTTTGTTCCCTATGATCTGAATCTGCAGGGAAGAGATAGAACAAGTCCTAATGCAGTGCATAGCTGCAGAAGAGGAATCCAAGAAGTCCCGGCCTCCTGGCCCTGGCTGGGGACCCATGTGACTAGGTAGTTAATTTCTCCTCTTGGAACCTCATTTTTCTCAGCCACAAAATGAAGGTAACATCAGCCCTGCCTAACTTCCTAGATTTTATTTTAAGGATTGAATAATATTCTATATTTATAAATATATTGAAAACTAAAAATCCCCACACAAATAAAAGGTAGTATTAATCTAAAAAAAAAAAAAAAGCCATTCCAGAGGTGGACAGTGGGGACCTCACTACTACCAGGAAAGAAGAGCTGGGAATAGAGTGCATCCTTTGGACCTGGGATCCCTGTACTGAGAACCTCCTAGACCCAGGAGACAGAGAGACCCGCCACACCAGAGACAGCACGAGATGGCAAGAAGCAGTGGCAGAGAAATGGCAGCAGAAGTGGCAGCAGAACCAGGAGACCAACAGGAGAAGGAGTGGTGGGCTTCCTGGCCCATGGAGTGAGAAAGCTGAACGACTTTGGTCCAAGGCTTACTGGCAGAGATGGGTGCCTCTGGGCACTTGGTGGAGCAAGGCTCATCAACCCACAGAGCTGGAGAGCTGAGTGCCTTCGGGCTGAGGTTTACTCGTGGAGTAGGGTGCCTCTGGACACTTACCCATGGAGCAAAAGAGCTTTGTAACACTTGCCTGAGCAGGGCAGAGGCTGGCCCAAGAGGCCCAAAAGGCTGAGGGCCGAGAGGCCGAGGACCAGGGAGAGGCCTGCCTGTGGGCACAGCTGAGAAACTGTCCTGACCAAAGAACTGTATCCTGAGTCATTCTTGATCCTGAACTGTAACCTGTTACTTCCCTAATAAACCCCATAATCATGAGTACTGTCTGTGAGTTCTGTGTGGCCATTGCAATGAACTATCGAACCTAGCAGAGAAGTAGAGAGTGCGTGGGAAGGACCGCCGGTGTCAGAATTGGTAAAAAGGTTGGAGAGAGGAGGTATGTCTGACCTCTGCTTCATAAGAATCAGCCTTGGGCTGATGCTGATGGTGATTCTCTCTCCCCCTTGTGAAGTTAGAGGAAGTCAGATGATGCCGACACACCATTTTTACAGACGTCAATCTGAGAATTGTACAAATGCAAGATTGCGGCTGTCATGGTACAAAATATGTGCGGCAGACTTGGGGCAGGGGAGTTAGGGATACTCCCCTGAGGAAATGAGGATTGAATTGTGGAATAAGACCTGAGAAGGAGTTGACTAGGCAGAGCACCTTGGGCAGAGGAAACAGCGTATACAAAGGCTCTGGGGCTCACCGGCAGAGAGGATAGCATGTGCAAAAGCCTTCGGGTTCTCAGGCAGAGGGAATAGCCCATGCAAAGGCCCTGGGGCAGGAAAGAGCATGGCTAGTGCAAGAAAGCCAGTGGGGACTGAACCACTGACAAGGAGGGGACAGTGAAGGGGGACACGACTGTCCCCATGGGCAAGATTTTGTAAGCTGTTGTCATGATTTGAATAGTGTCCCCAAAAAATATGTGTCAACTTGGCTAGGCCATGATTCCCAGTATTGTGTGCTTGTCCTCCATTTTGTGATCTGATGTAATTTCCCTATGTGTTGTAAATCCTAATCTCTGCCTGTGTTTAATGAGGCAAGATTAGGTTATGTTAAAGAGGATTAGGGTAGGAGGCAACACCCTTACTCAGGTCACAGCCCTGATCTGATGTAAGAGGAGTTTCCCTGGGGTGTGGCCTCCATCACCTTTTATCTTACAAGAGATAAAAGGAGAGAGGAGAGAGCAAAGTGAGAGGGACCTCATACCACCAAGAAAGAAGTGCCAGGAGCAGAGCGCATCCGATGGACTCAGGGTCCCTGCGCTGAGAAGCTCCTAGACCAGGGAAGATTGATGACAAGGACTTTCCTCTAGAACCAACAGAGAGAGAAAGCCTTCCCTGGGAGCTGGTGCCCTGAATTAGGACCTCTAGCCTCCTAGACTGTGAGAGAATAAATCCCTGTTTGTTAAAGCCATCCACTTGTGGTATTTCTGTTATAGCAGCATTAGATAACTAAGACAGCCATGTAAGGCCCTAAGATTTTAGTCTTAATGCTAAGAGCACTACAAAAAAAAAAAAAAAAAAAAACCTGTTGCCATTGAGTCGATTTCAATTCACGGTGACCCCATGTGTTCCAAAGTTTAACTGCCCTATAGGGATTTCTTGGCTGTAGTCTTTACAGAATCAGATCACCAGGCCTTTCTTCCACAGCACCTCTGAGTGGGTTTGAACTGTTACTCATTAGGTTAGTAGCTCAGCGCAAACTGTTTACACTACCCAGGGACCTGAGGAGGCCCTATTTCTGCCCCTACACACTCAGAGAGCATTCCAAGTGGAAAGAAGAGTAAAGCCAGAGGAGACCTAGGACGTTGGGCCAAGGCTAAAGCTTTGACTTTGCTCATTGTAAGATGGACGCTATCACCCCTCCCTCCTTTCATTGGGTTGTTCCAGAACATTCCAGGGGCAAACACTTGGGAAATCTGGATAAATGGAATCTGTGAGGACGGGAGTGTTGAAGAGGATGCTGCTGTCCGGGAGCCCTTCCAGTGGAACAGCTTCCAGAGGAGAAGGAAGAGGAGAAGCTGGACAAGGAGTAGCCAGCCAACCACACACCAGTCCTTGATTACAAAATGCTCCTATTTGCAGGATCTGGGCATGGGAAACAGGAAGCTCTAACAAAGGGGGGCCAGTGAACCCCCAGGAGCAGTTCTCTGGGGCTCTGGAGATGCAGGAGCTACTGGCTGCTCAAGAGTCCTGGAGTCTCTAAAAGGAGGTGCCATGGGGACCTGTCTCCTGCCGCGGCTGCCTAATGACTTATTTACCTGAGAGACGCCTCTCCAAGGCACCCAGCATACTCGGGTTTGCATGGAAAGTCCCCCAAACTGAGCTACTGACAAAGAATAATGTTGTGACTCTCGGGCCATGGGGGAAGAGGCCGGGTTCAGGAGAAAAGCAGGAAGTGGAGAGAGGTCAACCAATCGCCCAAGCAGCCATTTTGGGATGATGCTCAAGAGATCGGCTGGCCATGCCTGGGGGAAACTTGAAGATCATTCTCCAGCCCCCATGCTACCTGGAAGCCACGCTGTGCTTTTCGCTGCCCTGCATTTGGGTTGCAAAACCAAATTCTTCCTGGACTTGTTCTTCTCTTTTTTTTTTCCACCTTAAAAAAAGTTGTTTTTCTTTTTGTTTTGAAACTCAACAAAATGATCAGATTCATTTGGAAAATTAAATTAGAAGACTGGAAAATAGTTAGGAAGGAAATACTCAAGCAAGAGTGTAGAACCTTCTAACCATTAGAACATATTTTAAAGCAATGGTAATGAAAACAGAGCAGCACCAACGTGCAGAGAAAGTATAGAGCAAAAGAATTAAAACAGACTCACTTTATGTATTACGTACGTAAAACAATACATAATAAAGGAAGTTTCTCATCACCTCTTCCTGTGTCTTAATTTCTTTAAAACCTGTTGCCATCTAATCTATTCTGACTCATGTGTTACAGAGTGAACTGCTTCATTGGATTTTCTTTCCTGTAATCTTTACGGAACCAGATTAGCAAGCCTTTTTTCCATGGCGCTGCTGGGTGGGTTAGAACCACCAACCTTTAAGTTAGCAGTCAAGTGCAAACTTTGCACCACACACGGACCTCAGTGTCTTTTTAGGCAGGCCTAATTTCTAAGGCAAGGAGCCGCGGTGGCACAGTGGTTAAATGCTTGGCTGTTAACTGAAAGGTTGGTGGTTCCAACCATTCCACAGGAGAAAAGATGCGACAGTCTGCTTCTGTAAAGATTACAACCTTGGAAACCCCATGGGGGAGTTCTACCCTGTCCTGTGGGGTCACTATGAGTTGGAACTGAGTTGACAGCAGTGGGTTTGGAATCTCTAAGAAGAGTTCCTGGGTGGTGCAAATGGTTAACACGTTCAGCTGCTAACCAAAAGGTTGGTGGTTCAAATCTACCCAGAGGCACCTTGGAAGAAAGGCCTGGCAATCTACTTCCAAAAAATCATCCATTGAAAATGCTGTGGATCACAGTTCTATTCTGACACACGTGGGGTCACCATGAGTCAGCACCGATTCAATGTCAACTGATTAGTCTCTAAGGCAGCGCCATTCAATGGAATGTTCTACAGTGCTGGAAGTGTTCTAATCTGTACCGTCCAATACAGGGGCCACAAGCCACATGTGGCTACTGAGCCATTGAGATGTGGGTAGTGCGACTGAGGAGCTGAATTTTTAATTCTACTTGATTTTAATAAATTTAAATTTCAATATCCACACGTGGTTGGTGGCTACCATAGTGGACAGCATAGTTCTGGGACCAAACAGCTTTTCTGATGATGAACACCCTCCCCTACATTCTATCTCATGGAGAAGTTCTGGAGGCTTTTTTTTTTCCCTTGGAGCTGCTCACAGCCTCTTTGTGATGAAGGTGTGTTGGGCAAAGATACCTTCTTTACTTTTTCCCTCTTTATACTCTAGGACAAGGAACCTTGGTGGTGCACCAGTTAAGTGCTCAGCTGCAAACTGAAAAGTTAGTGGTTCAAACCGACCCAGCAGCACCATGGAAGAAAGAACTGGCAATCTGCTCCCATAAAGACTACAGCGTAGAAGCCGCTATGGGGCAGTTCTACTCTGTCACATGGGGTTGCCATGAGTGGAAAACAACTTGACAGCATCCAACAACAACAGGATGGGAAGAAGTAGGTCCTTGAGGCAGGCTCTGTACAGGGCACAAAGCCTGCTAGTGATACCAGTGAGCACAAGGAGGAAAAAATTCCCAAGACTCTGTGGACCTCCATCTTCTCTATGGCTTTCTGGGATCCCAAAGTGAGTGGGCAGAGGAAATAAGGGAAGGTTCAGGTCAAATTCTAAGATTCCTTCCAGCTCCAACAATCCACCCTCCAACTCAAGTTCTGCTTCCAATCTACTGCTAATGACTGGACTCCAGCCAGCTCTGCAGAAAAGAGTGTTGTGATCAATTACTGATGTCTGCCAGGATCAAGCTACAGGGGCAGGGTATAATAGCAGAAATGCCACTCATGTCCCTCCAGTGGTCCGTTGGTGATGGAAACGAGAAGTAAGAGCTAATCCACCCCTCCCATGAGACTCACCACAAATGCTGGCCCAATTGATGTTTTCCGACACCGGTCTATCTCCTCCAAGCAGAGTTCCGTGGTCATGTGGTCAGTGGCCTCAGTGTTCCGAACACCCCACCTCAGATCAACAACCTGGGGATTATAAGCCATGGGTTTGTCAGGGAGGTGGGACAATGGGTGATTTTTTTCAATTCCCTTTGACAGAGGCATAAAGTTGGTTTCAACATCTTTTAACAACCTCTCCCAAATGCGGGATACCTGCATTGAAAGAACCTGAAGAAAACCCATCTCCCCAGTGTAATCATGAGAAAAACATTAGGGAGACAAAGATTGGAGGTCATTCTGCAGGACCCCCGACCCCACCTCCTCACAATGACCAAGGTCTTGACCCACAAGGAAGAACCAGGGAACCATCACAGACTGGAGGGAACTGGGGAGTGGGTTGGCTAAGTGCAGTGGGGTACCTTGGATGGTATTCTGGACCAGAAAGAGGATATGGATAGAAAAACTGGTGAAATCTGAATACATCTGAATAAAGTTTAGAGTTTAGTTAATAGTAACGTACCCTGCTGTGGTGAAACGAGTTTCTTTCTGTGGCCTTTTGCCTTGGTTCTCTGGAAAACCAGTTTGAAAGATTTTTCCCCTAAGCTATGAGGAGCTATCTTTGCCCTAGTTTTCTACCCTAGATGGTTTGTTACTTTTGTCCAGGTTGATTGACATTTCCTGGGTAAACTGTAAACAATCTGTGGTTTGATACTTTTTGTCTGGTCCTGGACTGCAGCCTGCCCTGTGATTGGTAAGCACCTTACAGGGATCGGTCAGTATACTATGGAAATAAAGTGAGTATAGATTATGCAAATGAAGTTACTATGGCTTGCTATGCAAATGAAGTGTCTGTGGCCTACCTCAAGGGGATTGGTCAGTTCATGGCCCTAGTGGGTAG
Source organism: Trichechus manatus latirostris (assembly GCF_000243295.1). NCBI lineage: Eukaryota > Metazoa > Chordata > Mammalia > Sirenia > Trichechidae > Trichechus > Trichechus manatus. The sequence continues at coordinate 6,385,262 of NW_004444058.1, forward strand.
GCCATACCTTGAAATTGATGTGGAGTTTGTGTATATATGCAGCCAACTCACAGAGGTTTTTCAGAGAGGAAGCAGAAGGAAAAAAGAACAAAGAAGAAGCTGAGAAACAGAGGAGGCAAGGGACCTCCTAAAAGAGCTGTAACAAGGGTCAAGGGCTGTAACACTGAAGACAGCAACAGACCCAGACGGGGTCCTGCAGCAGAGTTCTTCTCTCTGCCATGCAGGCCTCCTCTCAGCCCCTCAGGGCAGGCTCCTCTTGGCCCTGCTGTCTGTTACCACCGACTCTGCCTGGCACAACCCCTGGAGAAAATTGAGAGAAAAAAAAACAAAAAACACAAAACACACTTGTCGCCGTTGAGTTGATTCCAACTCATAGCAAGCCTATAAGACAGAGTAGAACAGTAGAACTGCCCCATAGGGTTCCCAAGGAGCAGCTGGTGGATTCGAACTGCCAACCTTTTGGTTAGCAGCCTGAGCTCTTAACCACTGCGCCACCAGGGCTCCACTACCATGTTATACCCCCCAATTTTTTTTTTAATTATAGTAATGTTGTTGTTGTTAGTTGCTGCCAAGCTGACTCAGACTCATGGCAACCCCATGTGTGCATGGTAGAACTATGCCCCATCAGATTTTCATGGCTGTGACCTTTCAGAAGCAGATCGCCAGAACTTTCTTCTGCGGCCCCTCTGGGTGGGTTCAAACCTTCAACCTTTTGGTTAGTAGTTGAGCACTTAACTATTTGCGCCACCCAGGGACTCCAAATAGTAATGTACCAATGTTAGTTTCTTAGTTGTGACCAATGTACTGTGGTCATCTAACATGTTCACATAAGAGGAAGCTGGGTGTTGGGTATACAGGAACTCTATCATTTGCGCAACTTTTGTGTATATCTAAAACGATTCCCAAATAAAAAGTTTATCCAAAAACAAAATTCTAAACATTTTTTTAAAAGAGCTTGACTACTTCCAAACTGTTCCTTTTTAAATGAGGACATGTCCACACTTGTTCCCAGAGCTGTCTTTGCAAAGGGGAGTGTTTTGTTTGGCTGAGAATGGACTGAGCAACGTTTCTCTGGCAACTGCACGCTCGAAGTCCATTTCTGCCTGTTGGCTGCAGAGAGGACTGGGCAGAATGGCTTGATTCAAGAAAGCTAAGCTGACCCCGTGGAAGTTTGGGATGAAGGGGAGACAAAGAGGAACTCAGAATGGTCCCTGCCTCCCTAAATTCCTCAGCCCAGAGAGAAACACAAATGTTCCTAAACTACAGGTGAAACAAAAGGCAATAGTACTGAACGTGCGTGGAGGAAGAAAGGGGAAGGACAACTAGTTGTGACTTCAGAGAAGGAAGAAGGGTCAGGGACCAGCCTCAGGCAAGAGCTGTGGTCTCCCCATCTACACAATGAGGATGTTTACAATATCCACTGCCTCACAGCACCCATGTGGTTGTGAAAGCGAGAGCGTGGCAGACATTTTCTTCATTCTGAAGGCATTATTTTTCCTCTTTTTAAAACACCATTTGCTATTAAGTTGACCCTGACTCAAGGTGACCCCTGTGTGTCAGAGTAGAGTTGTGCCCCACAGGGTTTTCTTAGCTGTGATCTTTATGGAAGCAGATTGCCAGGTCTTTCTTCCGTGGTTCCTCTGGGTGGGTTCAGACCGCCAACCTTTTGGTTAGTAGCCAAGCACTTAACCATTTGCGCCACCCAGGGAAATTTTTCCTTTTTAGGGCCTCTGAAATTGAGTTATGCCTACTGAACAGGGCCACCACCTATTTGTCAGTGTGTGGATTGTGGCGTGTGTGTTGCTGTGATGCTGGATATTATGCCACTGGTACTTCATATACCAGCAAGGTTACTCATGATGGACAGGTTTCACATAACTTCCAGACTAAGACAGACTAGGAAGATAAATTTCCAAAAATCAGCCAACGAAAACCCTATGGGTAACAACAGTCCAATCTGTAACCGATCATGGGGATGGCGTGGGACCCGGCAGCATTTCATTCCGTTGTGCAAGGGGTTGGCATGAGTTGGAGCCGACTGGAAAGCAGCTGACAACAACAATGATGAAGGGGTGTTGCATATCCAGCACAGCTGGTTTCTTAGTCCTTGTTATGGATTGAACTGTGTTCCCCAAAATATGTGTTGGAGTCCTAACCCCTATACCTGTGAATGTGATCCTGTTTGGGAATAGGATTTTTCTTTGTTAAATTAATGAGGCCATATAAGTGTAGGGTGAATCCTAAACCTAATCACTTCTGAGTTACAAGAATAGGTTAAAGACAGGCAGACACAGGGGGTAGACACACTCTATGTGACGACAAAAGAGGCAGATGTGTCTACAAGCCCAGGAACTAGAAGCTGAAATAGACAAGGAAGGGCCTCCTGCTAAAGCCACGTGCTGAATTCAGACTTCTAGCCTCCAGAACTATGAGGAAATGAACTTTTGTTCTTTGAAGGCATCCACTTGAGGTATTTCTATGACAGCAGCACTAGGGAACTAAGGAGAGCAGTGATGGCTCAGTGGCAAAATTCTTGCCTCGCATTTGGGAGACCCAGGTTCGATTTCCAGCCAGTACACCTTACGCGCAGCCACCACCTACCTGTCTGTCAGTGGAGGCTTGTATGTTGCTATGATGCTGAGTAGGTGATGACAAAAAACTTGTGGATCACAACGGTCCTGTCTACAACCAATGATGGGGATGGTACAGACCTGGTGGCGTTTTGTTCCATGGTACGTGGGGTTGCCATGAGTAAGGGGCCGACTCAATGGCAGCTAATAACAACAACAAGTACAAAAAGAAAATACAGGCCCTTTTCAAAAAATCGTCACCAATTTCAAGACGGAGAGAGTAGAGCATTAAACTGGGCGTGGGCCCTATGTACTCCGGAGGCCAGCCCTGCCTGTCATGCTCCTGCTTGCATTTTGTTGCTGTTGTTGTTGTTGGGTACTGTTGAGTAGATTTGGACTCATGGTGACCCCATGTGACAGAGTAGAACTGCTTCATAGGATTTTCTTGGCTGTGAGCTTTACGAAAGCAGATCCCTAGGTCTTTCTCCTACGGAGCCACCGGCTGGGTTCGAACCACCAGCCTTTCCATTAGCAGCTGAGCACTTAACCATTGCACTGCCAGGGCTACTTGCTTGCATTTTAAGGCAGGGGAAACCGAGGCAGGGAAGAGCAGGCAGGCACTTACCTCAAACTTCAGGCCTGCTTCTGGCAGAAAGTTTGCACTTCGGGATAGGCAGAGTTCTGCAGGGCTTCCCTCTCTGCGTCCATATCTGCAAGGAACAGCAAAGCACCAAGGCTGTTAGTGGGAAGAACCCAGAACTAGTCCCTGCCCATAGCTGTTTTCAACCTCCTTCACCTCCACTGAAGCTGGGGACTTGACAACGCATGCAAAGACACTAAGAGTATGGGGTAGACCCACGGAGACCAACTGTCCTGGTTTGCCCGGGGCTTTCCTGGTGTTAGCCTGAAAATTCTGCATCCCAGGAAACTCTGTGGTCCTGGGCCAAGCAGAGTGGTGGATGTCCTAGGTTAGGGCTGCCACATAAAATACATGATGCCCAGTTACATTTGCATTTCAGATAAACAACAAATAATTTTTTAACATGAGTATATCCCAGCCCATGCAGTATCTGGATAATTTGCATTTCAGATAAACAGTTAATAATTTTTAACATAAGTATATCCCAGTCTATGCACTATTTTGATACATTTGCATTTCAGATAAACCAGTTAAATTTGCATTTCGGATAAACACAAATAATTTTCAGCATAAGTATATCCCAGTCTGTGCAATAAGTTTGGGTAAGTTTGCATTTCAGCTACACTCAATTAAATTTACATTTCAGATAAAATTTTTAACATAAGTATGTCCCAATCCATGCAGCATTTGGATAAGTTTGTACTTCAGATAGACCCAGTTAAATGTGCATTTCAGATAAACAACAAATAATTTTTAGCATTAAGTGTATCCCATTCCATGTACTATTTGGTTACATTTGCATTTCAGATAAACCCAGATAAATTTGCATTTCAGATAAACAGCAAATAATTTTTTTAGATAAGTCTGTCCCATTCCATGCAATATTTGGTAAGTTTCCAGCTAAACCCAGTTAAATTTACATTTCAGATCATTTTTTTAGCTTAAGTATGTCCCAATCCATGCAGTGTTTAGGTAAGTTTGCACTTCAGGTAAACCCAGTTAAATCTGGGTTTCAGATAAACACTAATAATTTTTAGTGTAAGTATGTCCTAACCCGTGCAATATTTGGGACATGAACTAAAGAATTATTCATTGTTTAACTGAAATGCAGACTTAACTGGGTGCCCTGGTTTTGTGGGACGTTTTTGTTTTCATGTAGCTTTTATTTTTTATATTTTGGCTAAATCTGGCAGCCCTCCCCAAGGTAAACCTAGATTCCAAGATTTTCTCTACCTCTGTAGAGTGACAGGCTAACCTCAGTTTCCCCCCTCTGCAACTACGCCTCGACTTTGCGGGAGCTGTAAGCACCCTGAAGTCAAGGACCTCTGCTTGTCCTGGTCACTGCTGGATCCGTAGGACTCAACCCAGGTTCTCGGTGAATGTTGGTTGAATCATTGAATGTTGTTGGCTGTTGTTAGTTGCTGTGAAGTCGATTCTGACTCATGGCAACCTCATGTGTGCTGGGTAGAACTTCCTCTCCATAGGGTTTTCAATGCTGTGACATGACTTTTTGGAAGATCACCAGGCCTTTCTTCCAAGGCACCTCTGGGAGGGTTTGAACCTCCAACCTTTCAGCTAGTAGTTGAGTGCTGAACTGTTTGCACCACTGAGGGACTGAATATTAGCAGTCAAAGTGCCTGGTGTAACATAGGTGTTGAAAAGGCACCTATTTCCTCCACATGGCCATCGGGAGGTTACTTTGATGTCCATGGCACAAAGTGTTGGAGTTCCCCAAAGCCACCGGTGCAGAGGTGCTGATCTCCCTGGCACAGAGGTCAACCTGGACACCAGTCCTGGATCTGCCTCCTACCCCCTCCCCTTCCCTGAGCCTCATTTTCCTCCTTCAGAATGTGGTATGATCACACCTGCCTCATAAACGTCACAGGCTATTTACGTTTTCCTGCAAGTATTCACCAGGCAGTTACTTTGTGCCCAGACTGTAAGCAATGGGGACACAACAGCAAATAAAACATATGTCAATGGCATTGCACATTTGCACTGTCCTGTCTTGGCTCAGGGTAGCTGGTTGCCAAATTTCCAGGAATTTTTTGAGCCAATGGTTAACACAGCTTTTATTAAAATTAATACAATAACTAATGGACCACAACTACCACGGCCTCCACCGGACTGAGTCCAGTACAGCTAGATGGTGTCCGGCTACCACCACTGACTGCTCTCACCGGGATCACAACAGAGGTTCCTGGACAGAGCTGTAGAAAAATGTAGAACAAAATTCTAACTCACAAAAAAAGACCAGACTTACTGGCCTGACAGAGACTGGAGAAACCCCGAGTATGGCCCCTGGAAATCCTTTCAACTCAGTAATGAAGTCACTCCTGAGGCTCACCGATCAGCCAAAGATTAGACTGCCCCGTAAAACAAAACGAGACTAATGGGGCACAGCTGTCCAGGGACAAGGACTAGAAGGCAGGAGGGGACAGGAAAGCTGGTAACAGGGAACTCAAGGTTGAGAAGGGACAGTGTTGACATGTCATGGGGTTGTTAACCATTGTCATACAACAATATGTGTACTAACTGTTTAATGAGAAACTATTTTTTCTGTAAACCTTCATCTAAGTACAATTTAAAAAAAAGAAAAAAATTAATATGCTATAGACTTACAATGAATACAATATATTAAAAGCAGGGTGTTGTGGATTGAATTGTGTCCCCCAAAATATGTGTTGGAATCCTCACCCCTATAATACCTGTGAATGTGATCCCATTTGGGAATAGGGTCTTCTTTGTTGTGTTAATGATCCCTATCAGTGAAGAGTGGGTCCTAAACCTAGTCGCTTCTGAGTTATAAGCAGCAGCATAGACACAAAGAGAAGCAAGCACAAACTGGGGAAGACAGAAGCACATGTGAGGATTGCCAAGGAACCAAGGAACACCGGGGCTAGGGAAGCCGAGACAAGGATCTTCCTGCAGAGCTGATAGAGAGAAAGCCTTCCCCTAGAGCCAGTGCCCTGGAGTCAGACTTCTAGACTCCTGAATTATGAGAAAATAAATTTCTGTTTGTTAAAGCCAGGCACTTGTGGTATTTCTGTTACAGCAGCACTAGGAGGCTAAGACACAGAGGTCACAAATACTCACAACTCACTTCTGACTTTTTTTACTCCATTTGACGTGACCTCTGCTCTTGAGGTTATTCAGGACTATTAATTCTGTATGATGTAAACATTATATGTATATACAGAGAGAGAGTTGCTACTGTGCCATTCTGCCCAACTCCAGACTCAGCAAGGTAACATTTGCAGCTTGAAATTGACCATATGGGAGTATTTACACCACGGAAATTGGCAGATAGTACAAATCAAGTGTTGTTAAGTTTTTCCTAAATTTTTGGAGAGCTTATGGTTAAATATTTTCCAGCATACCATTCTATGTAGTCGTTTCCCTCATGGAATTTACAGCCTGGTCAGTGGAGCCAGGCATTAAATAGGTACACAAACACATACGTTAGATAATTACGGCTTATGGAATGTGCGATCAGAGAAGGTTAAGCGGGAAGCTTATACACAGATGTTCAAAGCAGCACTGTTCACAATAGCCAAAAGGTCTACCAGAAGATGAGTGGATAAACAAAATGGTGTATCCCTACAATGGCATATTACTCAGCCATAAAAAGGAATGAAGCACTGATACAGGCTACAACATGAATAAACCTTGATAACATCATGCTGAGTGGAAGAAGCCAGACACAAAAGGACTAATACTGTATGATCCCGCTTATATGAAATAGGCAAATGTATAGAGACGAAAGCTTATTAGTGGTTACCAGAGGTGGTAGGGAGGGTGAAAGGGGGAATTTTAACTTAGGGAGCATTGAGCTTCTGTTAATGGTGGTAGAATAGTTTGGAAATGGATAGTGGTGATGGTTCCACAACATGATGGAGTAATTAATGTCACTGAATTGGACACATAAAAATCGTTGATTTGGCACATGTTTGTTACGTATATTTTTACCACATAAAGCAGTTTTTTTTTTTTAAAAAAGAAATATGTGTGGGCTGTGCTGGAGGATAACAGAGACTACTTTATATTGAGGGGCAGAGAGGGGCTCCCTGAGGAGGGAGTGTTTACGCACAGGTCCCAAAGGGTGGGAAGAGGAAGGAGGAGAGAGGACTCCGAGCTGAAGAGTCCTGAGTGGGGTCTGGGGCTTCACGGGTTCCAGGATGTGCCAGAGGCTGGTATGGCCACAAGTGGTTAAGGGGAAGTTCATAGGAGATAAGGTTGGGGAGGTGCATTTGATGTCTGTGATGCAGTGTGCTCATCATAAATATTAGCTGCAATGTCATTTAGCACCACCAGCACCTCTACTGAGTGGGATTCAGCCTGGCTTATCTAGGAGGAAACGGAGGTTCCAGAAGGTTCCACCACACCGTGTCCCGCATGGGTCACTGGCTGAACTACATTCTCGTCCAGTCTCCCAGAGCCCCCCGGGCCATGCCCCTGGCTCTGGCACCCCGAGAGAGCTCACTTGCCTCTAGGGCCCCAACCCTGCGCCCACCTTACCTGAGACCGTGGAGCTGATGAAGATGGCCACGCTGCTGGACGGGGGTGCTGGCAGGGGGCCTGGCTGGCCCTGGAGGAGTCGCCGGCGGGTGCCCGGGCTGAGGGGGCCCACGCTCATGCTGCTGCCCACCTGGAGGACCCTTACCCACCTTGGAGACCTCACGCCCTCCTGGGAGGCCAGCCGGAGAGGGCCATCTGGAGTTGGGGGGCCTGTCTCACTCTCAGGGGCCCCTTTGGTGACCTGCAGCCCTCGTCACAGCTTGCGTTGGTCTGCAAGTGCTAACGGGGGGACACTGGGCAGTGGCCTTCAAGCCAAGCCCCTGGACGTGGGTCCTCCAGGCTCTGGAGCCTTTTCCCCTCAACCAAGTATCTCCTTGCCCTCACAGCTCAGCGGTCACCACAGCAACTGCGGTTTCCTGGCACTGGGCTTTGGGGCCCAGGGACCAGCCAGCCACTCCAACACCTGGGTCCCCTGGGAACTCTGTGTAAGTCGAGCTGGGCCCAGGTGTGCAGAGGGGAGCCTGCGGGATGCTGGGAGTCGTGCCCAGCCCTGGCAGGGCTGGCAAGAAGGACAAGGATCAGGTGAAGCCCCCACCACGTCCTGCTCTCACCTCCCCTTCCAAAGAAGCAAATTCCTTCCAAGCCTAGGTACCCTCAGTATTATTTAAACCAGCAATTCTCACCTGGGACCATTCTGCCCCCAGGGACGCTTGGCATTGTTAGGAGTCATTTTTGGTTGTCACTATGAGGGGGGGGATGCTACTGGCATTGAGTGGGTGGAGGCCAGGGATGTTGCTCAACACCCTACAGAGCACAGGACAGTCCCCACAAAAAGAATAATCTGGAACCAAATGTCAGCAGTGCCGAGGCTGAGAAACCATGCTTTCCATCAGCAAGCCAGATACTCCTGCCTGCAGAAGGCAGGAACATTTGATAAGAAGGGAGATTAGCAAGTCTCTGAGGGACAGTTAAACACCTGTTCATAACAAACGGAGATGTGCCCTTTGAAATAACCAAAAACATGGGTTGAGCATAGAATTACCATAACAAAACCAGTTGCTGTGGAATCCATTCCGACTCATGGCAACCCCATGTGTGTCAGAGTAGCACTGTGCTCCACAGGGTTTTCAATAGCTGATTTTTCAGAAGTAGATTGCCAAGGCTTTCTTCTGAGGCACCTCTGGGTGAACTCTCATCTCCAACCTTTAGGTTAGCAGCCGAGAGCATTAACAGTTTGCACCACCCATGGACTCCTAGAACTACCATATGACCCAGCAGTCCCAATCTTAGGTATATCCCCAAAAGAATTGAAAGCAGGGACTCAAACAGATACCTGTGCACCCGTGTTCATTGCAGCGTTACTCACAATCGTCAAAAGGTGGAAGCAATCGGAGTGCCCATCAACAAGTGTATGGATAAACACAATGTGGGCCATCCATACAATGGAAGGTTATTCAGCCATAAAGAGAAATGTTTGATACACGCCGTTATGTGGACAAACCTTGAAAACATGATGCTCAGTGAAAGAAGCCAGACAAAAAAAAAACACCACATATTGTGTGATCCCACTTACATGAAATGTCCAGAATAAGCAAATGCATACAGACCAAAGTTCATTAGAGGTGACCAGGAGATGGGGTGGTGGGGATAGGGATTCATTGTTTAATGGGTACTGAGTTTCTATATGGGGTGATGAAAAAGTTTTAGAAATCGTGGTGATGTCTGTGCAACGTGGTGAATGTAATTCATGTCACTGAATTGCACACTTAAAAATGGTTAAAATGGCAGATTTTGTTACATATATTTTACCACGATAAAAAAGTTAATTTTTTAAAAAGTAGGAACCCAATAAAAGTGATAGCATGATTTTACACATGTTAAAGGAGCCCCTGGATGGCACAACTACTAACTAAAAAGTTGGCAGTTTGAATCCACCCAGAGGCACCTCGGAAGAAAGTCCTGATGATCTGCTTCTGAAAGGTCACAGCCTCGAAACCCTATAGAGCAGTTCTACTCTGCACACATGGGGTCACCATAAATCAGAGTTGATTCGATGATAAATAACAATTACCAACAAATGGTAAAGAAATATATAAATACTACAATAAATATAATGCTTTAGTTCAAAAAGAAAAAAGGGGGGGGGCTGTATTGACAAGGGAAAGACTTTTTCCCACTTCAACATTGTTTAAAATGTCCTTGTGGTATAAGCCCTGGCCACCTGCCTACCAATAGTAATAAACCACCATAGAGACAGAGAGAGGATTGTGTACCTTGGCGCCCATGGGCCTGGTTTGAGTCCTGGCTCCTCCATCGCCTTCCTGGATGATTTAAGCAAGTGGTCTCCCTCTTGAGGCAGCAGACACATCGTCTGTGAAATGGGCACAAGAACCATCAGGCCGGGCTAGGGTTAGAAGAGTGGGGTACTCGCCTCCGGAGCAACATTTAAGGGAGCCCAATGTGCTGATGCAAATGGTGAACGTGCTCCAACTGAAAGGTTGGAGGTACGAGTCCACCCAGAAGCACCTCAGAAGACAGGCCTGGCGATCTACTTCTGAAAAATCAGCCACTGAAAACCCTATGGAGCACAGTGCTACTCTGACACACGTGGGGTTGCCATGATTTGGAGTCGACTCAATGGCAACTGGTACTGGTTATGCAAAGTTTCTCCACCTCGGCACTGCTAACATTCAGGGCCGGATCATTTTCTGTGGTGGGGCTGTGCACTGTAGGGTATTGAGCAGCATCCCTGGTCTCTACCCAGTAGCACCTGCTCTCCAAGTTGTGACAACCACAAATGTCTCCAGACATTGCCAAGTATCCCCTGGGGGCAAAATCACTCCTCCCAGTTGAGAGCCCCCGGGATAGATAGATTGGTAGGTAAGTAGGTAGGTAGACAGGCAGGCAAGCAGGCAGGCAGATAGGTAGGGAGGGAGGGAGGGAGGTAAGGAGGGAGGGAGGCAGGCAGGCAGATAGGTAGGTAGGTAGGTAGGCAGGCAGGCAGGTAGGCAGGCAGGCAGATAGGCAGATAGACAGGTAGGGCAGGAGGGAGGGAGGGAGGGAGGCAGGCAGGTAGATTGGTAGGTAGATAGGTAGGCAAGTAGGTAGGCAGGCAGGCAGGCAGGCAGGCAGGCAGGCAGGCAGGTAGGCAGATAGGCAGGTAGGCAGGTAGGCAGATAGGCAGGTAGGCAGATAGGCAGGTAGGCAGGTAGGCAGATAGGCAGGTAGGCAGGTAGGCAGATAGGCAGATAGGTAGGTAGGTAGACAGATATAAATAGATCAAGATAGGTAAGTGATAGACAGACAGGGTCTCATGTTAAGGTAGATTTCTTAGCTTTGGCACTGTTGACATTTAGGGTCAGATCGGAGCCCGGAGGTGCAGTGGTTAAGACCAAAAGGTCGGCAGTTGGAATCCACCAGCCGCTCCTTAGAAACTCTATGGGGCAACTCTATTTTGTCCTGTAGGGTTTCTACGAGTCAGAACCAACTCGATGGCAACAGGTTTGGTGTTTTTTTGTTTGTTTGTTTGTTTGTTTGGTTTTCGTTCTCTGTGGTGGAGGTCATCCTGTGCAGTGTAGGGTGTTAGTAGCATCCTTCGCTTCCACCCACTAGATGTCAGTAGCACCCCCTCCCCTGGTTGTGACAACCAAAATGTCTCCAGACATTGCCAATGTCCCCTAGGGGTTAAGGTTGCCCCCCTACCCCCAGTTGAGAACTGCTGGGGTACACATCCAGCTTATTCCAGCCTCAGGGCCTTTGCATGTGCTATGCTGAACTCTCCATATCAAGTACATCTCAGCTTCAGTGCCACCTCCTGAGAGCTCTCTGACAATCCCCTTGCTCAGTGCCCACCCCCTAAATCTCTCTCTAAACCCTCACCCTATTTTAATTCTCTGCACAATACTCACCACCGGCTGATTTAGCTCTTCTTTGTATGTCTGCTGTTTGACTCTGCCACGAGAGTGCGAGTTCCATGAGCACAAGGACCTTGTCTGTGGGGTCAGTGAGCCAGGCACGTAGTAGGTGCTCAGTTGTTGTTGTTAGTTGCCGTCCAGTCGATTCTGACTCATAGCAACCGCTTGTGTTACAGAGTAGAACTACTCCATAGGGTTTTCCTGGCTGTAATCTTAATGGAGAAAGAGTGCCAGGCCTTTCTTTTGAGGTACCACTAGGTGGGTTTGAACTGCCAACCTTTCGGCTAGTAGGTGGGCCACCCAGGAGCTAGGTGCTCAGTAAATAGTTGTTAAGTCAACAAGCCCATCTTTCTCGACTTTTCTTTGTTACCTCAGGCAACTCGGCGAGACTGCATTGCTCTGAAAATCCCAGTGCCCACCTCACAGTGGCCACCTTATTTTCATTGCTGCTCCACCTCTCTCTCCACTCACTGGTGGTGAAAGGGCCAATTCAGAACCCTCTGGGGAAGTAGGTCAGAGAAGTAAGTTTTCCAGACCTGATGGTGCCCGGAAGACTACTCCCAGCAACCAGAGTCACTTTTGTCTTAGAGACTTTGCTTGTCTCTCCCTGCCCCATTCTCCCAGCAACGGAGATAATGAAAGAAATTGTTTGGCTCACGACACTGGCTTAGCTGGGCTCCTGGCCAGACACGGCAGTTAACCAATGTGTGCTGGGTAATACAGCTCATTGTAGGAGATGTCACTTGTTGGGGGGTGTATGAGGTGCCAGCAGGTCAGCAGACGTCACCGGCAATCTACACAATGACCCCGAGAGGGAATATTATGATTATGTCCCACAGAGGAAGAAAAGGAGGCGCAGAGAGATAAAGCGCCTTGTCCCTGAGTCTTGACTTCCTGTGCCTGAATTTTCACAACGACCTGGGTTGATGAATGGTATGATTAAATTGTGTCGCCCAAAGTCCTTGGAAATGGAATTGCCTTTGTTATGTTAATTAGATCATACCTGAGGGAGGGAGAGAGAGATGATTGATAGATGATAGATAGGTAGATAGATACATAGACAGACAGACTATAGACAGACAGATAGATGATTGGTAGATAGATAGATGACAGATAGATAAACTGCCATTGAGTAGGCTCTGACTCATGGGGACTCCATGTACAACAGAACGAAATATTGCCCTGTCCTGCGTCATCCTCAGAATCACCAGCACGTTTGAGTCCATTGTTGCAGCTACTGGGCCAATCAATCCATCTCACTGAGGGTCTCCCTCGCCCTCGATGGCCCTCTGCTTCATCATACATGATGTCCTCCTCCAGTGATTGAGCCCTCCTAATGACGTATCCAAAGCAAGTGAGTCAGACAATGTTCTATTGTGACCCATAAGCCTTTTACTGGCTAATTTTCAGAAGTAGATCACCAGGCTTTTCTTCCTAGCCTTAGTCTGGAAGTGCTGCAGAAACCTGTCCCACCATGAGTGACCCTTCTGCTATTTGAAATATCAGTGGCATAGCTTCCAGTGTCACAGCAACACCCAAGCCACCATTGTATGACAGACTGACAGACAGGTAGTGGTACCTGAGTAGGGTGGGTTCTAAATCTGATTACTTCTGAGTTATAAAAAGAGCAGATTAGACACAGAGACACACATACATAAGGGAAGACAGATGCCATGTGAGGACAGTCTTCAAGTCAAAGAACAAAGGAACACCAAGGACAAGGAAGGAATCAATATGGCCCAGACCCTGATTTGGACTTTTAGCTTCTAGAATGGTGAGACAATCAATTCCTGTTCTTTAAAGCCACCCACCTGTGGTATTTCTGTTACAGCAGCACTAGGGAGCTAAGGCAGTGAGACAATAAAACACACTTATGCATATAATGAGTCTAGCACCGTGCCTGGCTCATGGGAAAAAAAACAAAACAAAATCAAACTCCTTGCTATCTAGTAGACTCCGTCTCATGATGACTTCACGTGCTGCAGAGCAGAGCTGCTCTGTAGAGTTTTTTTTGGCTGTAATCTTTACAGAAGCAGATTTCCAGGCCTTTCTTCCATGGAGCATCTGGCTTGGTTTGAACCACCAAACTTTGGGTTAGTAGTTGTCATGGGTGAATTATGTCCCCCCAAAATGTGTGTATCAATTTGGCTGGGCCATGATTCCCAGTATTGTGTGGTTGTCCTCCATTTTGTGATTTTAATTTTATGTTAAAGAGAATTAGGGTGGGATTGTAACACCCTAACTAAGGTCACGTCCCTGATCCAATGTAAAGGGAGTTTCCCTGGTGTGTGGCCTGCACCACTTCTATCTTACAAGAGATAAAAGGAAAGGGAAGCAAGCAGGGAGTTGGGGACCTCATACCACCAAGAAAGCAGTGCCCGGAGCAGAGCGCATCCTTTGGACCTGAGGTTCCTGCGCTGAGATGCTCCCAAACCAAGGGAAGACTGATGACAAAGACCTTCCTTCAGAGCTGACACAGAGAAAAAGCCTTCCCCTGGAGCCGGCACCCTGAATTCGGACTTTTAGCCTACTGGATCGTGACAGAATAAACTTCTCTTTGTTGAAGCTGTCCACTTGTGATATTTCTGTTATAGCAGCACTAGATGACTAAGACAGAAGTCAAGCACAAACTATTTGCATCACCCAGGGACCTTGGCTCATGGGAAGGGCCAGTGACATCTTGGCCATTGTTAATTACTATTATTACTGCCGCAAGTTTCATCCACCAAGTGGTGGAGCCAGGAATCCAACCCAGCTCTGCCTCCAATGTCGATGTTCCAGCCAAGCTTATTTAAACCTAAATCTCTAGGGCCCGGCTTCCCAACCTCAGCACTGATGACATTTTGTTCTGGAACATTCTCTGTGGTGGGGGACTTCCTGTGCACTGTAGGGTAGCAGCATCCCTGGCCCCCACCCACCAGGTGCCATTAGCATGCCCCACCCAAGTATGCAACCAAAAATGTCTCCCAACATCACCAAATGCCCCCTGGGAGGGAGAATCATGTCTAGGTGAGGACTCCTGGGTTAGGGGATTCCGCTGCCTCCGCGAGACTGTTTCATCATCATCTGAGCTACTAAAGTTCTAGGATGCTGCACACATTTAAATCCACACACTGACTGGGGAGGGAGAGAGGAGGGAAATTACAGAAGCTGGAGGGTCACCCTGGTTTATACCGTCTAACCCATCCGGAATTTATTCCGATGTATGGTGTGAGCAGGGACCAAACTCAATTTTTTTCCAAATAATTAATACAGGGTTTCTTCCCCTTGGCATTGCTGCCATTTGGGGCTGAGTTATTTATTCTCTGTGGTGGGGTCGCCTAGTGCACTGTAGGCTGTTGAGCAGTCATTTGATGCCAATAGGACCCCTCTCCCCACATGTGACAATCAAACATGTCCCCCGATACTGCCAAATGTCCCCTGGGGCAGAATTGTCCCCACTTGGGAACCATACCCCTAGACCTAGTAATAATAATGTTATGTTTTGGGGAACTCTTAAGATTTGTTGTTGCTAGGTGCCGTCAAGTCAGTTCCGACTCATAGCGGCCCTATGCACCGCAGAACGAAACACTGCCCGGTCCTGCGCCATGCTACAGTCGTTGCTATGCTTGAGCCCATTGTTGCAACCACTGTCCATCTCGTTGAGGGTCTTCCTCTTTTTCGCTGACCCTCTACTTTACCAAGCATGATGTCCTTCTCCAGGGACTGATCCCCCTGATAACACGTCCAAAGTATGTAAGACGTAGTCTCGCCATCCTTGCTTCTAAGGAGCATTCTGGCTGTACTTCTTCCAAGACAGATTTGTTCGTTCTTTTAGCAGTCCATGCTATATTCAATACTCTTTGCCAACACCACAACTCAAAGGTGTCAATTCTTCTTCAGTCTTCCTTATTCATTGTCCAGCTTTCGCATCTTTGACATCTTTGCTTTTCAACACTTTAAAGAAGTCTTTTGCAGTAGATTTGTGCAACGCAATGCATCTTTTGATTTCTTGACTGCTGCTTCCATGGGTGTTGATTGTGGATCCGAGTAAAAGGAAATCCTTGACAACTTCAATATTTTCCCCGTTTATCATGACGTTGCTTATTGGTCCACTTGTGAGGATTTTTGTTTTCTTTATGTTGAGGTGTAATCCATACTGAAGGCTGTGGTCTTTGATCTTCATCAGTAAGTGCTTCAAGTCCTCTTCACTTTCAGCAAGCAAGGTTGTGTCATCTGCATATCATAGGTTGTTAATGAGTCTTCCTCCAATCCTGATGACCCGTTCTTCTTCGTATAGTCCAGCTTCTCAGATTATTTTGCTCAGGATACAGATTGAATAGGTATGGTGAAAGGATGCAACCCTGACACACACCTTTCATGACTTTAAACCACGCAGTATCCCCTTGTTGTGTCTGAACAACTGACTCTTGATCCGTGTACAGGTTCCTCATGAGCACAATTAAGTGTTCTGGAATTCCTATTCTTTGCAATGTTATCCAAAATTTGTTACGATGCACAGAGTCGAATGCCTTTGCATAGTCAATAAAACGCAGGTAAACATCTTTCTGGTATTCTATGCTTTCAGCCAGGATCCATCTGACATCAGCTATGATATCCCTGGTTCCATGTCCTCTTCTGCTTAAGTTTTGAGTGCTTATATATTGTTTCTAATTCTCCCACCTACCTGGGGGTTTCATGTTACTACCCTTGTTTACTGATGGTGAAAGTAAGCCTCAGAGAAGTTAAACAATTTCTTCAAGGTCACAGGAAGTGATGAAGCTGGCGGGGTGGGGGGACGTCAAACTAAATTGTTATTCCAAAACCCAACAATTATTGGTTAAACTGGAATCTGTAGATATTAAAGAATTATTGGCAAAGTTTTCTAAGTGTGATAATAGGATTGTGGTTATGATTTTAAAAAGGTTTTTTTTTTATTTTTTAGAGACACGTAATAAAATATTTATGGAATGATATAACACCTGCTCCTTCAGAATAATACTATGATTAGTCATTCGGGAACTACAAATCTAAACCACAATGAGATTACATGTCACATCAGTAGGATGTTTAAGATTAAAAAAAATAAAAGGCAGAAAATAACAGATGTTATTATTATTACAAGCAAAGATGTGGAGAAATTGGAGCCCTTATCCATTACTGGTGGGAATGCAAAATGGTAGCTGCTGTGGGGAACAGTTTGGTGGTTCCTCAAAAAGTGAAGCATAGAATTTACTATATGCCCCAGCACTTTCACGCTTAGGTATATACCCAGAAGAACTGAAAGCAAAACACAAATAGAAACCTGTACACCCATGTTCACTGAAGCATTTTTCACAATAGCCAAAAGGTGGAAACAACCCAAGTGTCCATCAACAGAAGAATCGATGAACACAATGTGGTCCATCCATGCAATGGAGTATTACTCAACCATAAAGGGAAATGAAGTCCTGATACATGCTATGACATGGAGAATCTTGAAAACATCATGTTGTGTGAAATAAGTCAGACACAAAGGGACACATGTCTTAGGCGAAGTTCTCTAGAGAAGCAAAACCAGTGAAGTGTGTATGTGTATATATATATATATATATATAGAGAGAGAGAGAGAGAGATTGAGATTTATCTCAAGGAAATGGCTCACACAGTTGTACAGGCTGGAAAGTCCCAAGTCTGTGGGTCAGGCTGAAGGCTGAAGGCTTCTCCTGACTTACATAGCTGCAGGGGCTGATGAACCCAAGACTGGCAGGTCAGATGGCAGGCTGCTGCCTCACAGGCTGAGGAGGCCAGTGAATCCCAAGATCGGCAGGCAATACAGCAGGCAGCTGGCTCATGTCCCAAGAACCAGAGGTCAGATGATGACAAGCCAGATGCAGGATCCAGAGCAAGGAAATGAGCTTTGTCAGAATGTCCATATATATGTTGGATGTAAGTCATACCCCTGAGGAAACTCCTCTTACAACTGATTGGCTGATCATAACACATCACATCACGGAGGATGACTACATCATTACATAACTGCCAAATTACATCATTACGTAACTGCCAAACTACATAATTACGTAACTGCCAAACCACTAAGAATCATGGCCCAGCCAAGGTGACACATAACCTTAGTGATCACAGACACATATTGTATGATTCCATGTATATGAAATATCTAGAATAGGCAAATGCATAGAGCCAAAAGAAGACCAGAGTCCTTGGGTGGTGCAAACTGAACATGTCCGGCTGTTAATCAAAAGCTTGGAGGTTCAAGTCCACCCACAGACTCCTTGGAAGAAAGCCCTGATGATCTACTTCTGAAAAATCAGCCACTGAAAACCCTATGGAGCACAGTTCTACTCTGACACATGTGAGGTCACCGTGAGTCAGGGCTGACTCGAGGGAAACTGTTTTGTTTTTAAAGAAGAAGATTAACGATTAAGAGGTAGAGTGAGGGACGAATAGGGAGGTAAAAAATAACACTACAAGATGGAGAAGGGGATAAGGTGATGGTGGTCGGGGCTGGGGCTGGGGGGTCATTGTCCCATCCTATGTACTTTTGGGAGTGTTTGGAATTCTCCATAGTAGGAGTAAAATTTTCTTCAATCTGTGCTCTTGGAGAATAGTCATTATGATCCCAATTTTTTTAGTAGGTTTCGAGCCCCAGCTCAGCGGTTTACGATACCTCCTCTGCCACCCCTGCACGGCTATATTCCCACCCGACAGAAGAGGAACCCAGGCTGAGAGATGCTAGAAACCTAAATTGAAAATCTCAGCAGGCAAGGAGGTGCCTGGGCTCAGCATTAACGGGAAAGCAGCGCCCCCGTGAGGCCAATTCGGGAACTGCCGCGTGAATGGACTGAAGAAGCTTGAACTGGCCAACCTCCAAGAGGGGACTAAGCTAAGGAGAGCAGGCACTCACTCTGCCACAACATTGGAGGCAGGGCGCCAAAAAATCCAGCAATCAAGATAAATAATATTTTAATGCAATTTTTTTAAGTATTGTGGTGAAATATATATAACAAAACATTTGTCATTTCAATCATTTTTAGGTGCACAATTAAATAACATTGATAATGTTTATCATGTTGTACAACCATCCCCATCACCCATTTCCAAGTTTTTCATCCTCTTTAACAGAAACTCAGTAACCTCTTCCCTCCCACTCACCCCTGATAACCACTAATAAAATTTTGTCTCTGTGCATTTGTCTATTCTAGATATTTCATATAAATAGGATCATACAATATTTGTCCTTTTGTGACTGACTTATTTCACTCAGCATATTTTAAAGTTTGATCCATGTTATAGCATGTATTAGAACTTCATTACTCTTTATGGCTGAATAATATTCCACTATATGTATTTTGTTGTTAGTTGCCACTGAGTCGACTCTGACTCATGGTGACGCTATGTGTGCAGAATAGAACTGCTTCATAGGGTTTTCAAGGCTGCAGATCGGAAGCAGATTGCCAGGCCTGTATTCAAAGGTGCCTCTGGGTGGGTCTGAACCGCCAACCCTTTGGCTAGTAGTTGAGCGCTTAACTGTTGGCACCACCCAGGACTCTGATCCTCTACCAATTATGATGTCCTTTTCTAGTGATTGGTCTTCCCTGATGACGTGTCCAAAGTGAGTTGAAGTCTCACCATCCTTGTTTTTAAGGAACATCTGGTTGTATCTCTTCCAAGACTGACCTGGTCCCTCTTTTGGCAGTCCATGGTACATTTCTATATGCGATATTATTCGCCAAGACCACAGTTCAAATATATATATATATGTGTGTGTGTATATATATATATACATACACATATATACATATATATACACTCTATATATATATACACATATATATACACGTATATATGTACACATATGTATATATATATAGAGAGAGAGAGAGTCCCTGAGTGGCACAAATGGTTAAGCACTCAACTACTAACCGAAAGCTTGGCAGTTTGAATCCACCCAGAGGCGCCTCAGAAGAAAAGCCTGGTGATCTACTTCTGAAAAATCAGCCATTGAAAACCCAGTGGAGTGCAGCTCTACTCTGACACACATGGGGTCGCCAGGAGTTGGAATCGACTCAACAGCAACTGATTATATGTATGTTGTTGTTAGTTGCCGTCGAGTCCATTCTGACTGTCGGCCACCCATGTGTGCAGAGTAGAACTGCGCTCCATAGGGTTTTCAAAGCTGAGACCTCTTGGAAGCTGTAGTGCAATGAATCGCTTTTATATGGCCTTTCACACCATGGTCTTGAAACTCCCACCAAATGACCGGGTGAGACTATACAAACAAGGTACTTGTGGCCCTCCAAGGGGATTGGATAGCTTACTAATGATGCAAATAAGGTGCTTGGTACCCCTGTGGGGGTTGGACCATGCAAATAAGGCATATGGAACCCTAATGAGGGGAATGGTCAGTTTTGCCATCCCGCTAGGCTTAAAATGAGCCATCCCAGAGGCAGATGGTGGGGGTTGGGGGGAACCTCACTACCGCCAAGAAAGAAGAGATGGGAGTGGAGCACGTCCTTTGGACCTGGGGGCCCTGCAACGAGAGCTTCCTAGACCCAGGCGATGGAGACACAGAGCTGTAACAGAGGAGACGATGCAAGACAGTGTGAAGCGGCAGCAAGTGTGGCAGAGAACTAGTAGCAGCAGAACCAAGAGACCGGCAGGAGATGGTGTGGTGGGCTTCCCGGCCCACAGAGCGAGAAAGCTAAGCGCCTTTGGGCAGGAGGCTTGCTGGTGGAGCGGGGTGCCTCCAGGCACTTGTCGGCAGAGTTAAAGAGCTTTGTAACACTTGCCAAAGGGGGGCAGAGGCCAGGCCAAGAGGCTGAAGGCCAAAGAGAGAGACAGGCCTGCCTGCAGGCACAGCCAAGCTGTCCTGACCGAAGAACTGTATCCTGTCGTTCCTGATCCTGAATTGTAACCTGTTACTTCCTTAATAAACCCCATAATCGTGACTATGGTCTGTGAGTCTTGTGTGGCCATTGCAACGAATTATCAAATCCAGCAGAGAAGTAAAGAGTGCCGTGGGAGGGACAGCTGGTGTCAGCATTAGTAAAAAGACTGAAGCGTGGAGGTATGTTTGGCCTCCACTTCATAGGGATAAGCCTTGGGCTGATGTTGATGGTGATTTTCCCTCCCCCTTGTGAAGTTAGATGAGGAGGTCTGATGCCTCAAGCCATTTTTATAGAAGCAAATTGCCAGCCCTTACTTCCAAGGTACCTCTGGGTGGGTTTCAACCATCAATCTTTTGGTTAGTAGTCTAGCTCTTAACTATTTGCATCACCCAGGGATGCATACATATCTAATTCCTCTACCTGTGAATGAATATGACCCTGTTTGGAAAGAAGGGTTTTCTTTTGTGATGTTAATGAGATCACACCAGAGTAGGGTGAGTCCTAAACCTATCTCTTCTGTGTAATGTCTTACAAGAAGAGCAGAACAGACACAGAGAAACACACACGAGGGGAGACAGACATCAAGGAACACCAAGAATACCTGGGGCTACCAAGGAAGGAACCTCTCCTGGAGCCAATGCCCTGATTTGGACTTCTGGCCTCCAAGACCGTAAGACAATCAACTCCTATCCTTTAAAGTCATCCACTTTATGCTATTTTCTTCTGGCAACCCTAGGAGACTAAGAGACTCTGGAATGCTCTTCCCCCATCTTCTAATCTTCCCTGTGTATTTCAAAGCCCCTCCTCCAGGAAGCCTTCCTTGATCCTTCCGGGCCACTCTGAGTCCCCATGGCACTTCTTCCCTCTCTCGGGGAACCCCTGGAGGGTGAAGAATGGGCCCTTGCATCTCTGTGCCCCCAATGCCCCACACAGGGACAGACACACTATTTGTTGAATGAATTGATGTCGATCCTGATTATGGTCTGTTTTCTCTTTTAATTGTCTTTTTAAAATTATTATTACTATATTATATATTATATTATTATTAAAATTCTTATTGTGGTCAATATATACACGTAAAAACATTCGACAACACAACTTCCATGTGTACAACTCAGTGAGTTTGACTAAATTTTTCATGTTGTGCCACCATTTGCACTATCCTTTTCCTAAATATTCCACCACCATTAACACAAACACGCTGCCTCCAAACAAAAATTTCCCCTTCCCCCTCCCCTCCTACCTCTGGTAACCACTAATAAGCTTTGGTTTCTATATATTTGCTTATTTCATAGAAGTGAGATCATACAGTATTTGTCCTTTCGAAACTGACTTACTTCACTCAGCTTGAAGTTTTCAAGATACAGTTCATTTCTTCTACGAATTTTCACATTGTTTTAGAGTTAGAAAGAGACCTAAAAAGCATCTAGTCCAAAGGTTGGCAAACGATTTATGTAAAGGGCTAGAGAGGAAATATTTTCAGCTTTGCGGGCCAGATGGTCTCTGGTGCAACTACCCAGTGCTGCCATTGTGGTGAGAAAGCAGTCATAGACAATACGTCAATGAATGAGAGTGGCTGTGTACCAATAAAACTTTATTTACAAAAACAGGTAGAGGGCCGAATTTGGCCCGTGGGCCATAGTTTGCCAACCTCTGACCCAGTCCAACATTTTCATTTGACAAGGGATAGGTTTGCCTGGCTTACACGGCAAGTTAGCGGCAGAATCAGGACTCAATGCTCAGGCCCGCCAACTCTCTCTCTGTTATCGTCACTTGAACTTCTCAGCTGGCTTCTGTGGGCTCAATTAGGATCTCGTTTCCTCTGCTAATTAAGCTGGAACTTTTCCCAGATCCTACAGGCAGGTGCTAATGAGAAGGCCCAACGTAAAGCTGGAGAGTCGCCTGGGAAACACAGAGGCAGGACAGGAACTTACCTTTGCTCAGCAATTGCTCAGCGTTGGGGGTTGTGCTTAGCTCGCTCCCTGTGTGCATCTTAAACCAAAAAAATCAAACCCATTGCTGTCAAATTGATTCTGACTCGTGGCAGCCCCATGTGTTACAGAGTAGAACTGCTCCATAGGGTGTTCTTGGTTATAATCATTATGGAAGCAGATCTCCAGGCATCTTCTCTGTGGTGCTGCTGGGTGGGTTTGAACCGCCAACCTTTAGTTTAGTAGTTGAGTGCAAACCATTTGTGCTACTCAGGGACTTGTGCATATCTTACTCTTCCCTAAAGAGATGCGGAGAAGTGAAGTATAAAGGAAAAAGTATAGACTCTGGAATGAGACGGGTCTGGATTTTAATTCTACTCTGCCATTAGCTCTATGCAATCGAGGCCAAATTACTTCACCACTGAGCCTCGTTTTTTTTGGCCATAAAATGAGGGTAGCAACCCACCTCAAAGACATGTTATTCTTGTTTATTGGCATCAATCCACTCCAACTCATGGTAACTTTGTGTATAGCAGAACAAAACGTTGCCAGGTCCTGCGCCATCCTCACAATTGTTGCTATGTTCAAGCCCAGTGTTGCAGCCACCCTGTCAAGCTCAAAAGACATATTGTATGCGAAAAACCTTCTTCAGAGTTTGGCATGTTGCCAGCACTTAAGAAAAATTTCTAGGCTCAGTCTTGGCCTGGATTCACTTATGAGATCGGGAGGGAGCCTTTGAGGTGGCCCCTGTTGGTCCCTGCCTCCTGATGTTCACGCCTTGTATCATCCCCTCCTGTCTCAGCTCCCTGGTGCTGCCATAACAGAAATACCACGAGTGGGTGGCTTTAAAGAATACAAATTTATTCTCTCACAGTTCTGGAGGTGGAAGCCCAAATCAGGGTCTCATCTGTGTCGATCCCTTCCTTGTCGGTAGTCCTGGTCGTTCCTTGGTGCCTCACATGACGTCTGTTTTCTCTCCTGTGGGTGTCTCTGTGTCTATTCCACTCTTTTTATAACTCAGAAGTGATGAGGTTTAGGACCCACCCTCCTCTGGTATGACCTCATTCACATCACAAAAGAAAATCTCCTTTTCCCCAACAGGGCCATATTTACGGGTACAGGGGTTAGGACCTCAGCACATATTTGGGGGTGACACAACTCAATACATAACAGACAGCCACATGATTGATGATGGAGGCAGCGATTGGAGTGATACGGCCACAAACCCAGGAACACCTGGGGCCACCAGAAGCTGGAGGAGACAAAGAAGTATCCTCCTCTGGAGACTGGGGAGGGAGCACAGCCCTGCAACACCTCGATTTTGGACTTATGGCTTCCAGCACTGTGACAGAGTAAATTTCTGTTGTTTAAGCCAAGTTTGTGGTCAATTGTTACGCAGTCCCAGGACACTCATATACCCCTCCTTGGATTCTTGGGACAATGAGGAACATAAGACAGATTCGGTGCTCATTAAAGAGCGCACGAGGAAATCCCTTGGAAGGTGGACACTACTCTCTCTTGTTGGTATTAGACCCAGGCACCCCACAGCTCTGCATCCACCTCATCTTTCACGCTACAGATTCTTTCAGAACCTTTCAGGATCTTCCTCTCCATTCAAGACCAAGCAAGCTATCGAGCCACTCCTACAGCTAAAAATCAGCCTGGACGGAGAGCCAGCCTCCGAGTTCTCACATCATCACGAGCGCCAGGGCCAGCCAGTGGCTGCTGTTGGGGCCCGCCCCCTTCCCGGAATAGACTGGGGAGCTATGTTGGTACAGTCTGTGCTCGCAGATGGTGAGACCCCACAGCATTTGTGAGGGGAGGCTGGAAGCAGCTTATCTCCCCTGCCTGGTGCCGAGCAGCCCAGGTAGGAGGTCTCCCGGCACTTCACAGAGCTGGGTCTGTAATCCCCACCAGACCTCCCGCCTGAGCCAAAGGCTTTACAGAGACTCCACCCAGTGAGAAAACCGAGGCTCAGGGAAGGGGGGGGGTGTCCGCCCATCACACATCGCAGAGGGACAAGGCTAGGATATGATACAGTCTTGACGGCTCCAGACCTGCACTACTCCCCACCACCTTCCTTCTTCATCTCCTCTTCCTCCTCCTCTTCTTCCTCCTCCTCCCCTCCTCCTGCTCCTCCTTCTCTTCCTCCTCCTTCTAATTAAGACATAACTTAAGCAAGGAAAAACAAGTTACTGTTGAGTTGATTTCAACTCATGGCGACCCCATGTGTGATAGAGTACAACTGTGTTCCATAGGGGTTTCTTGGCTGGTTTCTGGGCGACACAAGTGGTTTGTGCTTGACTACCATCCTAAAGGTTGGTAGTTTGAACCCACTTAGCAGCACCACAGAAGAAAGACACAGCAATCTGCTTTCGTAAATATTACAGCCAAGAAAACCCTACGAAGCAGTTCTACTCTGTTTAACACATGGAGTCGCCACACACTGGAATTGACTCGATGGCAATGGGTTTGGTTTTTACTTTCTAGTTTAATCTTTATAGAAGCAGATCACCAGGACTTTCTTACGTGGTTCCGCTGGATGAGTCAGCTAACCAGCAGTCGAGCGAAAACTGCTTGCACTACCCAGGGACCTAAGGTATAAAACTCACCCTTTTCAGCATACAGTTCTGCAAGTTATGACAAACACAGCTGTCGAGCCATCACCACAGTCAGGATACAGGGCAGTCCCATCATCCCTCAAGTCCCCCTGGGCCCATTTGTAGTCAACATCTCCTCCCACTTCCAGCCCCTAGCAACACCCAATCTGTTCCCTGTCCCTATATGTTTGTCTTTTCCAGAATGTCTTATCAATGGGATCACACAGTAGGCAGTCTTTCAAGTCTGGTTTCTGTCCCTGAAAAAATGCCTTGAGACTCAGCCTCATCATCTGGAGTGTCAGAAGCTCATTCCTTTTCATTGCTGAGTAGTGTTTCATCTCGTGGCTGGACCACAGTTATTTATCCACTCACCTGTTGATGGACAGTTGCTTGTTGTTTCCAGTTTTGAGGGATTACAAATGCTCTGAACATTTATACCCAAGTCTTTGTATGGACACGTGTTTTCATTCATCTTGAGTGAATACCTAGCAGTAGAATGGCTGGGTCATATGGCAGGTGTGTGTTTAACTTTTTAAGAAACTGCTAAACTGTCTTCCAACGTGATTGTACCATTGTACACTCCCCCCAGCAGTGTCTGAGAGTTAAAGTTGCCCCACATCCTCACCAACACTTAGTATGGTCAGTCTTTTCCATTTTAGCCATTCTAGTGAGGGTGAAGCGGCCCTGGTGGCACAGTGGTTAAGTATTTGGCTGCTAACTAAAAGATTAGCAGTTTGAATCTACCAGCTGCTCCTTGGAAACCCTATGGGAAGTTCTACTCCGTCCTATAGGGTTGCTATGAGTCAGCATCGACTGACAGCAGTGGGTTTGGTTTTTTTGTTTCAGTGAGTGTGAAAGTAGCCCGGGTGGCATGGTGGTTAAGAGCTCAACTGCTAACTGAAAGGTCAGTGGTTCGAATCCACCAGTGGCTCCACAGGAAAAAGCTGTGGCAGTCTTCTTCTGTGAAGATTATAGCCTTGAAAACCCTAATGGGGCAGTTCTACTCTGTCCTATAGGGCCTTTATGGGTAGGAATTGACTCATGGCAATGGGTTTGGTTTGGTTTCTTTCGGTGAGTGTGAAGTGGTATCTCACTGTGTTTCAGTTTGTGCTTCCCTGATGGCTAAAGATGTTGAGCATCTTCTCATATGCTTATTTATATGCCAATCGAATATCCTCTGTGGTAAAGTGTCTGTTCAGATCTTTCCTTCATTTTTTTAATTGGGTTGAAATTCACATAACATAAAATTAACCATTTTAAAGTGGGCAATTCAGTGACATTTAGTCCATTCACAATGTTGTGCAACCACCACCTCTATCTAGTTCTAGAACATTCTCATCATCCCAAAAAGAAACCCGTGCCCATAGCAGTCACTCTCCATTTCCCCCTCCCCCAGCCGCTGGCTACCACTAATCTGCTTTCTGTCTCTATGGATTTGCCTGTTTTGGACATTTCATATCAGTGGGATCGTACAAGATGTGTCTTTTGTGTCTGACTTATTTCACTCAGCATGTTTTCAAGATTCATCCACACTGTAGCATGTACGAGGACTTCATTCCATTTTATGGCTAAATAATACTCCATTGTATGGATAGACTACATTGTGTTTATCCATTCTCTTTTGCCCATTTTAAAATCAGGTTTGTTTTCTTATTATTGAGTTTTGAGGGTTCTTTATATATTGTGGATACTGAGTCAAAATCAACTCGATGACAGTGGGGATATTCCTGCTGGACTGTGGCTCAGCTGTCATTCTCGTAAAAGGGTCTTCAGGAGACGAGCCTGCGCTTAGCCACAAACCCCAATCACCCATTAATTCTCCCTCCTACCCTGTGGGTGGGAGTCCTGATGGCTCAGTGATTAAGCGCTTGGTTGCTAACTGAAGGGTCAGCAGTTCAAACCCACCAGCCACTCCGCAGAAGAAAGATGTGGCACTCTGCTTCTATAAAGATTTACAGCTTTGGAAACCCTGTAGGGCAGTTCTACTCTGTCCTATAGGGTCGCTATGAGTCAGAATCAACTTGAGGGCAATGGGCGGGTACCCCAACAGGCAGGGGTAATCACCACCCCTTTTTTCCCCCAAAGCAAACAGACTCAGAGAAGTGATCAGCCTGTTGGCGGAAGAATTGGTCGTTACAGGTTGAATTAAACCCAAACAAAATCCATTTCCATCTAGTCAATTCCAACTCACAATGACCCTATAGGACAGAGTAGAACTGCCCCACAGGGTTTCCAAGCAGCGGTTGGTGGATTCAAACAGCCATACTTTTGGTTAGCAGCCGAGCTCTTAACCACTGTGCCACCAGGGCTCTCTAATTGAATTGTGTCCCTCTAAAAGATATGTTGAGGTCCTCACCCCTTCACTGGTGAACGTGGCCTTCTTCAGGGAAATAGTGTTTTTCTTTGCAGATGTTATCAGTTAGGCTAATGAGGTCATACAGGAGTAGGGTGGGTCCTAATCCTAATTCCTTCTGAACGGTGTTTTATATAAGGGCAGACATGGAAACAGTCTCACACACAGGGGGAAGACAGATGCAGATGCATCTATAAGCAGCCAAGGTATGGCAGTCACTAAAAAAAACCAAAACCCGTTGCCATCAAGTCAATTCTGACTCATAGCGACCCTATAGGACACCGCAGAACTGCCCCAGAGGGTTTCCAGGGAGCGGCTGGTGGATCCGAACTGCCGATCGTTTGGCTAGCAGCTGAGCTCTTAACCACTGCGCCACCAGGGCTCTGTGGGAGCCACTAGAAAACTAGGAAAGAGACACAGAATTGTTCCCCTCTCTAAGTCTCCAGAAGGAATCAACCTACAGAGACCTTGATTTGGACTTCTAGCCTCTAGAACTGTGAAACGATCAACTTCTGTTCTTTAAAGCCACCCACTTTGTGGTATTTTGTTATGGCAGCTCTAGGAGACTAAACCAAACCTATTGCCATCCAGTAGCTTCCGACTCATAGCAACCCTTTAGGACAGAGCAGAACTGCCCCATAGGGTTTCCAAGGCTGTAATCTTTATGGACGCAGTCTGCCACATTTTTCTCTCACGGAGCAGCTGGTAGGTTCAAACCACTGACCTTTTGGTTAACAGCCGAGTGCTTAACCAGTGCACCACTAAGGCTCCTTTAGGAGACAAGACAGCATCTAATTGTGGCCTTAGTTTATTTCCTTGATTACTACAAGGTTGAACATCTTTCATATTTGTTATTTTAATCTCAGCTTCTTGAAATTGCCCATTCACACATCTTGCCCATTTTTCTGTTTGCTCGCTTTCCTTTTACTAATTTATTTGTAGAAATTATTTATATAATTTGTGTATAAATTATTTGCTTGTTAGGTATTACAACAGTGCAGTCTTTTCAACAGCGTCTTGTTCTTTTCTAATTTGAGTCTTTCTTTTGCCTTTAATCACTTGAAGTGTATTTACTGCATATTATATTATACATCTGATAATTCTTTTATGTGAAGTTCTTGAGGATTTGATCTTTCTCTACAATACTGGGATTCAAACTCAGGTCCACTTGACCCCAAATCCCAGAGACCTCCCCCACTGCCGCCATCTTCCCTGGCAATCAGGAGCTACCTTGAGCTTCACTCCAGTAGAAGGTCACAGCATCTGGGGATACAGACCCCACCTGTGTCACTTCGTCTTGAGGCTGAGAGCATGGGAACAAATCAGACCAGCATCAGGGTTCATTCACAATGGATTTATTTGCTGACCTCTCAAGGACATGCAAGGGGATGAACTTGGGGCGTGACAGCTTCAGAACCCACCCAGCTTTCAGGCATCACCCGGAAAAAGGCACTTTCCTAACAGCTGGGCAACTCCTGAGACCACCACCAAGCTTTGGCCAACCTCATGCTGATCTCTAGGTTGCCCCCAGCTCCTGGTGGATGCCCTGAGCATGCCCTGAGCACCTACTTATAGTCCTAAGCCCAACCCCCACCTGAGACTGGAGATGCCCAACCCCCACCTCAACATCTCATGCTATTTGACCTCTCCCGGCAGCCTAGGACCACCCACTCGCTCAACCCACAGCCAGTCCTTGGCCCTCCCAGCACAAGGCTTGGCACAGAGCAGGCATCAGGATGTTTGCTGAGTGACTGAAGGAGCCACAGTGAACGAGGCCAGAATGACGGAGTTCTGATGCTTCCAGGGTCCACACTGAGAGCTCTGGGCTCCTGCCAGAGCTGGGTCTTAGAATACTGGCCCAGTCTGTAGCACTTCTTGGGTTCAAGGGCAGTGGAAGGTCAGAAAGAGTCTTCCCCACACCACAGGCTCTCAAATCCAGTCTCGACATGTCTTCTGGAGGCCTCCTCCATGCCGAGTTACCGGCGGGGTCCCCGATCTGCAAACTCAAACGATCTAAAATGCAAAGCCACTTTCAATCATAATTAATAACCCCTCCAACACCACTGAGCCTACGAGCTTATAAAGCTTTTTCATGTCCACATGAAGACCTTCTCTGGCCAGGCGGCCCACACCCCATCAGAAGCGGGTGCGAGGCTTCTGCCCATTGTACAAAGGAGGAACAGGAGGCTCAGAGAAGGCAGGTAACTCCCCTGGGGATGCCCAGCTAGGGCTGGAACTTTCCAGGCACAGGGAAGTGGTCTAGGCCCTGGAGAGCTTACGCAAGAAGAGACTTCAAAATCGTGCCAGGGCCTCTATGCTGGGAGCAGGGCATGGGTCACAGCAGGGACTCAGCAAATGTCCATCAAATAAATGACTCAGAGTTCCTTAAAATTCTTTGAGTCAAGAACACAATTTTAGGGAAAAGTAGAACCAAGAAAATGACAGCAGGGTTTTTGGTTGGAGCTGCTGCTGGGATTCTGTGTGGCCCCCTGAAAGCTAGGAGCCTGGCAGAGAGGGCGACCCCCTCATCCCTGTACCCCCATATCTTACTTAATCTCATAAGCCCCAGGAGGTGGGCAGATGGCCCCAGTTTGCAGACAGGGAGTCAGGGCCCAGAGGGGTAAGCCAAGCCCAGGATGCCCCCTCCCTGGTGCCCATGGCCCCTGGGCAGCCCCCTAATCCACTTTCTTGGACTTCTTCTTCCTGGAGCCCTCACTCAGCTCCTCCTTGGACTTGGAGGGCAGGGGTGAGTGCAGAGCACCCTGGCTGTCACCATGGGACGTGCCCTGGCTCCCATGGTTGTCATGATGGTCATCCCCACAGCCTTCTCCGAACAGCATGGGGCACATGTAGCCCTCCAGGACATCAAACGGGGATCCGTGGGAGTGGGTGGCTGTTAGGAACACCTAAAGAGGAATAGAGGGGGAAGCAGGTGGGGAAGAGGGGACAGAAGGTCAGCAGAGTCAAGGGCAGAGGTAGCCTAGCCTGAAGTCTGGCTGTACATGCCCCCAGGAGGGGGACCCACCATCCTGGTGGGGTCCCAGGATACGGGACTTCTAATGGTAAAACCAGGACTGGCATACCTGCCCCCCTCCCCAGTGGTTTCCACTGGGCTCAGAGAGGTACAGGGCGTGGCCTGGGGTTACACAGCAAACAAGGGACAGAACAGGACTTGGACCATCTGCTCCCCTCTCCTCCTCCCCTGAAATTGAGGTTTACGTCGGGGGAGGATATGCCTCTGTGCTGGGGCCTTCCATCTCAACTCAGGGTGGGTCCCCCCATGGGGGGCTCAAGACTTAGCATGGACCAGCACTAGCCCTGGTCTAAGTGCCCCAGCGCCTCTTCCTGTGCTCTCTGCAACCCGAGGCTCCAATTCTGCCCATTTCCCAAATATACCTGGCACCCCCAGGGTAGGACCTCTGCCAGAGTGCTTCTCCTTCCCCCATCCTCACCCCACCGGCTGGACCCTGCACCGAAGCTCCCCCCTTTCTGTGCTGGCCACCCTCAGCCAGAAGTGACCGCATCCTGAGCCCCTCCCCAACCCCAGCTTACCTTGCAGGACACCATGAACATGGTGAAAATGAAGATGAGGCTGGCTTTGGAGATGGGGAGCCAGCGTGTCTGCTGGAGGGTGAAGAGCACGGCTCCATACAGGCTGGCTTTGGTGGGGCTGGAAGGGAGGGGCGTGGCTGGTCAGGGCTCCGTGGAGGACCCTCCGCCCTGCTCCCACCCCAGCTTCTCCTGAGTGTGAGGTGGGAACACGCACTGGCGGCTTGGATGAGGTGATGTTGTCCTGAATCCTAGCAAGTGACATAAGTGCTCTGGGTCTATGCGTCCTCATCTTTGGGCTAAGGACAGGGCAGACTTCTCACAGGGAGGAAATGAGGTACCCCGTGTTTTCCAAAGAGTAAGATGGGAGAAGATTTTCAGTGGTATATAGGTGAGCCCCTTAACTTTGTCACATTTAACTGGCTATGGCTTTATTTATTGTGTCTTGGGGAAAATGTAAGTAGCCCAAAACTAAAAGATCTTTTAGAAATGTGTGAGGCTAAATACAATGCAGGGTCCTGGGTTGAGTCCTGGATACTGTACCTGGCCTGCCCACTGCTCCTCACCTTGTCCTGGCCACACTCCCCACCCAACCCCATGCCCCCCACCTTGTCCCAGCCAGACGCCCCACCCCACATACCCCACCCTCCCACCCCATGCACCCCACTCAACCTCACGCTCCCAACCCCACTCTCACCCCATGCTCCCCACAAAGCCTATGCTCTCCAGTACACCTCCCTTATGCTCCCCACCCTTCACTCCCCACCAAGCTGCACACTCCCTACCCCCACTCTCCCACCTTAGCCCCTCTGAACTAGGCCCCATCTCTTCTCTTTCCTGACTTGCTGCTTTGCAGAGTTGGTGACCAGAGGGCTCCTTCCCTGCTGAAAGTCCTGCTCATTCTTCAAAACCCAAATCAAGTGTCAGCTCTCCTCTGCAGCTCTGCCCACCCCTGCCCAGCTCCTGGAGGGGAGAACCTCGGGCTGAGGCCTCTTCAAGTTACCTAGCCCAGGGTGAGGCCCGAGGCACTCATGAACATGGGAAGGTGGGTGGGTGGCTACTCACAAGGACATGTGCAGGATCTCGTTGGTCTCCGGCTTCCAGACGCCTCGGAGCAGCTGCTCAACGTTGGACATGAGGGTGACTCCAGAGCCTACGGGCAGAAGCGTCTGAAGGAGTCACTCCAGCTCCAGGTTCCCAACGGGCAGCCTCCCCGCCCCTGAGGCTTCCCCTAAGGGGCATGCAGCCTGGGTATGTGTGATCACCAGATGCAGGTGAGGAAACTGAGGCTCAGAGGGTCACATGGCACATTCAGAGCAGAACTAGCATGAAGGAGTATTGAGGATTGAATTGTGGCCCCCTCCCAAGATATGTGTAGGAGCCCTGGTGGTGCAGTGGTTAAGCGCTCGGCTGCTAACCTAAAGGTTGGCCGTTCAAACCCACCAACCGCTCCACGGGAGAATGATATGGCAGACTGCTGCCGTAAAGATTTACAGCCTTGGAAACCCCATGGAACAGTTCCACTCTGTCTTATAAGGCTGCTATGAGTCAGAATCGACTTGACAGTAGTGGGTTTGGATTTTAAGGATATATGTGGAATCCTAACCCCTATAACTGTAGACAGGAGTCCCTGGGTGGCACAAACAGTTAACAGCTTGACTACTAGCCAAAAGTTCGGCGGTTCAAACCTGCCTAGAGCTGTGTCAGAAGGCTTTGAAAGACCTGCTTCTGAAAGATCACAGCCTTGAAAACCTTATGGAGCAGTTCTACTCTGACACACGTGAGTCCAAATTGAGGAGATGGAAATTAACAACATCCCTGTGGATGTGATCCCATATGGGAACAGGGCTTTCTTTGTTATGCTAATGAGCCCACATAGGATACAGTGGGTCCTTAGGTTATCACTTCTGAGTTATAAGGAGCAGCACAGACACAGAGGCGAGTGAGCACAAACAAAGGAAGATAGGTAGGTGCCCCGTGGAGATAGTCAATGAATGCTGAGAAGAAGCTAGAGAAGTTGAGACAAGGACCTTCCCCTGCAGCAGAGAGAGCCTTCCCCTACGGCCAGCACCCTGAATTTGGACATCTAGCCCCCGAACCGTGACAAAATAAACTTCTGTTCACTAAAGCCACCCAATTGTGGCACTTCTGTTATAGCAGCACTAAGAAACTAAGACAAGGAGTAATGGTGGTACCTTCCCCCCACCCCCCCACCCCTGCAAAGTGGGTCTTGGACACACCTGGCGTGGTCTGCCCGGATGTCCCCAGCCCAAGCTTCCAGAACTCTCTCAGCTTCTCTCCTCCTCGGGCTCTGAGTTTTCAATCTTCCAAGCCACCCACCCTCTGGGAGGCATGCTATACCCTTGGGAAACTGCTTTGTAGTAGAAGCTTCCTGGAGAGGGAGAATAAGGAGACCCAAGTGGAGATATAATGTTAAATTTCTGAAAGAATCTCCCATTTATCCCAAAGGAATTGGCTAATGTGGAGGCTTGGGCACCCCCACCTGGAGGAATAGGTGAGACAACTGGGTGGGGTGTGCTGATATGTACCGGAGGTTCAAACTATACCTCACATAGGTTCTCAAATGGGGGGCAGGGGACAATGGCAATGCCTGGAGACATTTTTGGTTGTCACAGTTGGGAGGGTAACTACTGGGATCTAGTAGGTAGAGGCTGGGAAAGCTGCTCAACACCCTACAATGCACAGGACGGGCCCCGCCACAGAGAATGAGCCAGCCCCATTATGGATTAAGTTGTGCCCCCCCCAAAAAGAAATATGGAAGTCCTAACCTCTGTACCTTGAATGTATCCCTGTCTGGATATAACGGTTTTCTTTTATTACGTTATTTCGGTCATACTAGAGTAGGGTGGGCCCTAAACCTAATGCCTTCTGAGTGGTGTCTTATAAAAAGAGCAGAACAGACACAGATACACACACAGGGGGAAGACAGATGCCAAGGAAAGCACAGGGACTCTCGGCCTACTGACAAGGAAGGACCCTCCCCTAGAACAGATGCCTGGATTTGGACTTCCAGCCTCCAAAACTGTGAGACAATAAATCCCTCTTCTTTAAAGCCACCACTTGTGGTGTTTTTTGTCCCTGCAGCCCTAGGTAACTAAGACCAAACCAAAAACCAAACTCACTGTCATCTAGTTGACTCGGACTCATGGTAACCCCATGTGTTACAGAGTAGAACTGAGCTCTATAGTGTTTTCTTGGCTGTACTCTTTATGGAAACAGAACTTTTTTCCATGGTACCACTGGGTGGATTTGAACCATCAACTTTCAAGTTAATAGTCAAGCACAAACCATTTAAGCCACCTAGGGGCCTAACCAGTTGCTGTCAAGTCGACACCGACTCATGGCGACCCCACGTGTGCAAAACAGACCTGCACTCCATAGGGTTTTCAAGTTTGTGACCTTTCAAAAGCAGATCGCCAGGCCTTCCTTCCATGGCCCTGCTGGGTAGGCCAAACTGCCAACCTTTAGGTTAGTAGTCGAGTGCAAGCTGTTAGTGTCACCCAGGGACCTAACCAGTTGCCAGTGAGTAGATTCCAATTCATTGCGACCCCATGTGTGTCAGAGCAGAACAGCGCTCCATAGGGTTTTCGTGGCTGGAACATTTATGGAAGCAAATCACCAGGCCTTTCTTCTGCAGCCCCGCCAGTTGGGTTCCAACCTCCAACCTTTCAATTAGGTAACAAAAGCAGGCCCCAAATATTAACATTGCTGCAGTTAAGAAACCCTGCCCTAGAGACATCAGCTATCAATGTTGTTCCAATCATCGTCATCCTATTTACCTCTGGTGGTTAAATTTCTGGAAGAATCTTCCCATGTACCCCAAAGGTATTGGCTAATAAGGAGAACTGGACTCCTGCTAGACACCCCCCCAACCTGGAGCAACAGCTATGCCAATGGGGGGGCCTGACATGTACCACTGGGGCAGGGGTCCTCAACTGTGGCCATGTTCATTGTTGCCATCCTACTCACCTTTGACCCAGCCGGTGGCGATCATGACAAACCAGCCATGGTGGTAGTGATGGTGCGCATGGTGGATGCCCACTGCGATCTTGCGGACCCTCACCACCTCCTTCATGGCCACGAAGATGAGCTTCACGGGCAGGAAGCAGACACACTTGTAGAAGAGGTCCAGGGGGCAGAAGAAGATCAGGTACCTTGGGGAGAGAACACTGTGTGTCGGGGAGTGGCTGGGGCCCCGGGAGGGGATGTGGTATCTGCAATTTCATTTTCTTTAAAGGCTGTGTTGACACAGTTTTGAGGCCCTGGCTGGATGCAGGTCTGTCCACCCCACCGACACCTTTTTTTTTTTTTTTGCGGAGTAGAACTGCTTCATAGTGTTTTCTTGGCTGTAATCTGTACAGAAGCAGGTCACCAGGTCTTTCTTCCTCAGTATCGCTGGGTGGGTTCGAACTGCTAACCTTTCAGCTAGCAGCCAAGCGCAAACTGTTTGCACCACCCAGGGACCTTGTATGAAAAATACCATCTTCAAACACTAGAATCATCCTCGGAAAGCTGAGATGCACACACCATGACAGGTACACGGGAACCGAGACCAGTTTGAGGGGACAGCAGAATCACAATTTGCATCTAATGCTTACACCGTAGTTAGATGCCTTTGAGTCGATTCCAACTCTTAGTGAGCCCATGTGACAGAGTAGAACTGTCCTATAGAGTTTTCTTGGCTGTAATCTTTATGGGAGCAGATCGCCAGGCCTTTCTCCCATGGTGTCACTGGGTGGGTTTGAATCGCCAACCTTTTGGTTAGCAGTTGAGCGCTTAACTGTTTGTACCACCAAGGCTCCTAGATGCTTATATACCCTGAGAACAAATATATATGCAAAAACCAGTTCCCTTCTATGGCCGCCCTGAATCCTCTTTCCTGCATCACACCTGACTTATCATGCCATGAATTTGTTGGAGCTTGTCCAGAGCCCCCCCTCTGTGATGTGTGGAGCCTGGGAAAGACCTGGGTGTGGGGCATGGTGGTCATGCTTGGTGTGCGGGGGTCCCAGTTCTTCCCGCTTCCTGGACACCCAACACAGGAGACATCTCCGCCCCCAGCCCCGCTCTCCATCCCCCACGGCCGCTCACCAGATGGCTGAAGCCAGGAGGACGCTGGAGTTGTTGCTGAAGTAGTCGATGAGGGGCTCCCCAAGCAGGAGGTCTGCCAGGATGTAGCTCCCGAAGCAGTGCAGCATGGCACAGAGCCAGGATGCAACAGGATGGCGCCGGGAGAGCTCGACCGCTCCTGGGGGGCACAGGGGAGTCCCCCACCATCAGCTGTCAGAGAATCGGGCACATGCTCTGTCCCTACGCCTGCCCGTCAGCCCGATGTCAGGGCCCCTGCCCATGCCGAGCAGTCTCACCCATTCCAGACAGAGAATCAAAGCTCAAAGAGGTTGTGTGTGTGGCCCAAGGACACACAGCAAGCAAAGGCAATGCTAGGTCAAGCTCTGTTCTCCCTGCTCAGTGGTTTGGCTTGAATTGTGCCCTCCCACCCAAAAGATATGTTAAAGTCCTAACCTTGGTACCTGTGAACCTGACCTTGTTTGGGGAAACAGGGGTTTTGTTTGCGGATGTTAGCAGTTAAGTTCCTGAAGTCATACTGGAGTAGGGTGGGTCCTAATGCAATATGACTGGTGCCTTATAAAAGATAAGAAACAGAGAGATACACACACAGAGAAGAAGACCATGTGGAGACAGAGGCAGAGATAGAGTGATGTGGCCACAAGCCAGGAACAACTGGAGCCACCAGAAGCTGGATCAGGCAAGGAAGTATCCTCCTCCAGAGCTGTCAAAGAAAGCACAACCCGCAGCCCTGCGCACCCTGAATTCAGATTCCCAGCCCCCAGACCTGGGAGAGAATACATTCCTGTTCTTATAAGCCCCCCAGTTAGCGTACTTTGTTACAACAGCACTAAGACACTGATACAAACATTAAAAGGACAACAAAGAAAAACAATAAAACTTATTTTACAGTTTCTGCAACCAAAGATACAAAACCCTAAACCCAGCGCCCTCCAGTCGATGCTGACTCATACGTATCCTATAGGACAGAGTAGAACTACTCCATAGGGTTTCCGAGGCTGTAATCTTTACAGAAGCAGACTGCCACATCTCTCTCCCAAGGAGCTGCTGGTGGGTTCGAACCGCCAACCTTTTGGTCAGCAGCCGAGCACTTTAACCACTGCATCATCAGGGATCCTCACAACTAAGGATACATGCTGATAAATATTATTAAATGTACCACTACAAACTCAAGGTGACAAAATACAAAAGAAGGGCCTTGCTGAGTGAGTGATAGGGAGCCCATCCTGAAAGCAGCAGCTCAGCATGCGCCTTGGATTGTTCACTGAAATTTTATCACAGGTGTAGTAGCCGTCACCACAGTCAGGATACAGAAGGGTTCCATGACCACAAGGAAACTCCGTTTGTGGTTAGATCCTCCTCATAACCCTAATCAAAAAAACCAAATCAGTTGCCATGGAGTCGACCCTGACTCATGGTGACCTCATGTGTGTCAAAGCAGAACTGTGCTCTACAGGGTTTTCAATGACTGATTTTTGAGAAGTAGATCACCAGGCCTTTCTTCCAAAGTGTCTCTGGCTGGACTTGAACTTCCAACCTTTTAGTTAGCAGCCAAGCATACTCATTGTTTGCAAAACCACCCATCTGTTCTCCATCAGTATGCTTTTGTCCCCTGGAGAATGTTATGTAAATGGAATCATGCCATATGTAACCTCCGAGACTGGCTGTTTGCACACAGGATAATGCCCTGGAGATCCATCTAGGTTGTGGCATATATGACTGTTGCTGTTAGATGCCATGGAGTTGGCCCCTGATTCATGATGACCCCATGCACGATGGAACAAAATGCTGCTGGGTCCTGTACCACTCCCATGATCAGTTAAGGATCAGATCATTGGGATCCATAGGGTTTTCACTGGCTGATTTTCATAAGTATATCACCAGGCCTTTCTTCCTAGTTCCTTTTAGTCTGGAAGCTCTGCTTAATCCTGTTCAGCATTATAGCGACACGCAAGCCTCTACTGACAGATGGTTGGTGGCTGTGCATGAGGTGCCTTCAGTGGAAACTGAACTTGGGTCTCCCACATGGGAGGTGAGGATTCTAACACTGAACCACCACAGCCCTCATCCAGTGTATGTACAAATTGCTAAAGAAGGTCTGTAGTTAATAGTATTGTACCCATCTCAATGTCCTGGTTTTAATAGTGAGCTGTGGTTACATAAGATGTTGTCATTGGGGGAAGCTGGGTGACGGGCACATGGAACTCTTTGTACCACTTTTGCAAATTCTTGTGAGTCTTAACCTATCTCAAGGTAAAAAGCATTGTTTAAAATTTCCACATTAAAGGCGGGGGGGGGGGAACACATTCTATACAGTCATGAAGAGAAATGAAGTTTTGATACATGCTACAACATGGGTGAACCTTGAAAACATTATGCCGAGTGACATAAATCAGACATAAAAGGACAAACACTGTATGATCTCACTTATATGTAACAGGCAAACGTATGGAGACTAAAGCTTATTAGAGGTTACGCAGGGTGGGAGGAGGGCGGAGAGGGGGAATCATTGCTCAGTGGGCACTGAGTTTCTGTTAATGGTGGTGGAATAATTTGGAAAAGGATAGTGGCGATGGTTGTACAACATGATGAATGTAATCAATGTCACTGAATTGGATGTGTAATAAATGTTAAATTTGAAAATGTTCTGTTATATATTTTTTCCACAATTAAAACAACAACAAAAAGGCAGGGGGGGGTGGTGTCTGGCTTTTTAATAAACTCACAAAAACACAACACTAGGGGAGCAGGAATAATGTCTCTTAATCAGTTCTTCCACTTTGTATACCCATTTAATGTCTTTATAATCTTTGTAAGGGGTTAGGTTGTACCCTCATGCTAATATTGTCACAATCTTCTAAAGCCACACCCTAGAGTCTGAACCTGGGTGTCTCCCTGGGTGCAATGACTTATTTCATCATATTGATTCCCTCCTTCCGGCACTAGTTTCATTTTCCAGAAAGTAACCTCAGGATTGAGTTGTAAAGAACACCTATTCAGCTCTCACTGCCACAGACTAGACACGTTGTTGCTGTTGTGGTTGTCAGCTGCTGTCGAGTTGGCCACAACTCATGGTGACCCCATGCACAATGGGATTGGACCACTGTGCTCCATAGGATTTTCACTGGCTGATTTTTGGAAGTAGATTACCAAGCCTTTCTTCCAAGGTGCCTCCGGATGAACACGAACCAAGTGCCTAACTGTTCGCACCACCCAGGTGTCCCCCAAAATTTATGTCTACCTGGAATCTCAGAATGTGACCTTAATTGGAATAAGGATCTTTATAGACATAATTAAGGAGCTCTGGTGGCACAGTGGTTAAAGCTCTCAGCTGCTAACCGAAAAGTTGGCAGTTCGAACTCACCAGCTACTCTGCAGGAGAAAGATGTGGCAGTCTACTTCCATAAAGATTTACAGACTTGGAAACCCTAGTGGCAGCTCTACCCTGTCCTACAGGGTAGCTATGAGTTGGAATCGACTAGACAGCAATGGAGTTTTTTTTGGCAGACATGATTAAGGTAAAGTTCAAGATGAGATCATCCTGGATTAGGATGTTAATGACCAGTTTCCCTGTAAGTAGAGGAAAGGACACAGGGAGACACACAGAGGAGAGGACCATGTGAGGACAGAGGCAGAGACT
This sequence comes from Trichechus manatus latirostris, assembly GCF_000243295.1. Taxonomy (NCBI): domain Eukaryota; kingdom Metazoa; phylum Chordata; class Mammalia; order Sirenia; family Trichechidae; genus Trichechus; species Trichechus manatus. The sequence goes on from NW_004444058.1 coordinate 6,424,956, forward strand.
GGAGTGATGTGGCCACAAGCCAAAGAATGCCTAGAGCCATGAGAAGCTGGAAGAGACAAGGAAGGATCCTCCCCTAGAAACTTTAGTGGGTGCACAGCCCTGCTGGCACCCTAAATTCAGACTTCTGGTCTCCAAAACAGTGAGAGAATAGATTTTTGTTGTTTCAAGCTACCCAGTTGTGGCCATTTGTTACAGCAGCCCCAGGACACTCATACACCACCTGACAGATGAAGAAACTGAGGCTCCCCAAGGTCAAGTGACTTACCCAAGGTCATCATGCATCCAACAAGTATTTTTGAGCACCAATTATATGCCAGGCCCTTGCTAGGCACTGGGGGTACACCTGAGAGCAACAGCAGGTTCAATCATTGCCTTCGCGGGGTTCACAGTCTGGCGTGGAGGCAGCACGGTCGAGTAATCCCACAATCAAATGTCAAGTTCCATAAAGGAGATGCACAGGATGGTGTGAATAGGTCTGCCTGGCGGCTTGGCCTAGTGAAGGCAGTCAGGGAAGGCTTCATGTAGGAAGTGATGCAAGTTCTTAAATGTCATAGAAAATGGTGTCATACTGAACACATCCTTCTGCAGCTTGCTTTTCATCCCACATTATGTTTTCAAGATTTATACACATTGATTCTCATCGTGGATACATGTCTGTCTATCTCCAGAGCCATCATCGAATCAACCCCAACTCATGGTGACCTCAAGTGTGTCAGAGTAGAACTGTGCTCCATAGGGTTTCCAATGGCAGAGTTTTCAGGAGTAGATCACCAGGCCTCTCTTCCGAGGCACCTCTGGGTGGACTCGAACCTCCAACCATTTAGTTAGTAGCTGAGCCTATTAACTGTTTGCAGCACCCAGGGACTATGCATTCGTACATCACGATAATTTTGACTGCTGTAGAGTATTCCACTATAGGACTAAATCTCTCCTGAGCCATTCCCTTGCATATATTACATTTTAAAATCAGGAAACATGGCCAATAAAAGTTGTTTTCAAGTAAATAATCAAAATACTCCCCTCTCTCTTCACCATTCCCACCATCTAACCATGTGAACTGGAGCAAACATTTCTCCTTCCTGAGCCCTGTCATTCTTTATCAGGTGGGGACCCTAATCCTCCTTTCCTCAACTCCTCATGAGGGCTGGAATGGAATTTTTCCTCCTCTAATCTCATCCTCATGGCGATGCCACATGTGTCGGAGTAGAACTGCTCCACAGGGTTTTCAAGGCTGTGACCTTTCAGGAGCAGATCGCCAGGCCTTACTTCTGAGGCAGCTCTGGGTGGATCTGAACCACTAATCTTCCGGTTACTAGGCAGGTGTTTAACCGTTTGCACCACCTGGGGGTTGCCATGAGTCAGAATAGACTCGACGGCAACTAACAACAATAATCTCACCCTGGAGTTACAAGCTCAAGTGTATCTTCTCCCCACCCTCAAGGCTGTCTTAAGTCTCGACATATACCGAGGTCCCAGGGTATGAAGCACAAATTCTCTCTCCTCTAATGGGCTTCTATTTAAGACGCTGCATGCTGAGAGTTAATCCTTTGAACAGCTGGTGGACCCTAGGAACCTGAGTTTAGCAGAAATGGATACTTCTCCAACTAAAAATAACCCCAGAGGTTGAATTCAATCCAGGGCTTTTGCTTGTGTCCTCTGGGACCGTCCCAGGAACCAAGGAAGGGTGTGAGGTTGGGGACTGGGCTTGCACGCATAACACTCGTTCCAACCAGCGGGCTCTGGGATCTGCACCCTGCCTGCACCCTGCCAGAAAAGTCCACGCTCGGGTTCTACTCTGCCACTCCCTCAGACCTGGGGCTAATAACCCCCACCCTCAGTTTCCTCTAAGGAGCCCTGGTGGTACAATGGGTAAGTGCTAGGCTGCTAACCAAAAGGTTGGCAGTTTGAACCCACCAGCGTTTCCACAGAAGAAAGGCCTAGCGATCTGCTTCCGTAAAGATTAGAGCCAAGAAAATCTTGTAGGGCAGTTCTACTCTGTAACAAACGTGATTACTATGAGTCAAAGTAGACTCAATGGCACTCAATAACAAATTTCCTCCATTATCAAAAGGAGAGAATGAAAGCGCACATCCTTACTTAGTTAGGATGATTCAATGAGGTTGTGCAGTATTACCATTATCCCTATTACAATAACTGACACCAGCCCAGTAAATTTGGGAAGGAGTCTCCCGTTGCCACAGATGGGAAGACTGAGGCTGAGGAGGGGGCCTGATGGAGGTTCCACAGCATGGTGGTGGCCGAGAAACCAATTCCCGGGCTCCAAAGCCCTTTCCCTTAGCTACATTTCTTCTCAGTTCCCCCTGCTGGGTCTCGGTTTCAAACCCAGGGTTGGCGTCAAATCACTGGGTGGGTGTAGGTGAGTTACCCTCCTCTATGGACCTCAGTTTGCTTATGTGTACAATGGGATGATATCTAGGGTGACCAGGCCCACAGGTGGTGCTAACAATTTGTGCTTGACTACTAATCTAAAGGTTGGAGGTTCAAATTCAGCAGCGGTGCCACAGAAGAAAGGCCTGGCCATCTGCTTCCGTAAAGAGTACGGCCAAGAAAACTCTATGGAGTTCTACTCTGTCACATACGGGGTTGCCATGAGTCACAACGGACTCGACGGCAATGGACTATCTAGGGTGACCAACTATCCTGGTTTGTCTGGGACCGAGGAGTTTTCTGGGACTTGGGACTTCTGGTGCTAAACTCAGAAAAATGTCGGCAAACCTGGAAGAGGTGGTCACCCCAGTGCAATCTTACAAGAATGAAAAGAAATTGCTTGGTGCTTAGTAATTACGCAGGAAGCGTTCCTGGAACCAAAGTGAGATGGAAGTTGCTTGTGGGCAGAAATTTCTGTGGACGGATTTTTTTTTTTTTTTAAATCAGCTCTGTCTTAGGAAACATGGCTGAGTTACTCCCCAACCCCACAGACCTCAGTTTGTTCGTACGTATAATGGGGATGCTATCTAGGGTGACCAGGTCTATGAGTGGCACAAATGGCTTGCACTCAACTACTCACCTAAAGGTTGGCAGTCTGAACTCACTAGCAGTACCATGAAAAAAAGGCCTGGTAATTTGCTTCCATAAAGATTACAGCCAAGACTTTGGGTCCCTAGTTGTGGCCTGGGATGGGCTCCGTGGCTTTTCCTTGCCAGGGTCAGTGTCCCATTTGTAAACATCAGGGCAGTGCTAGAAGATTCTCAAAGGCACTGTCAGCACCACCATTGTTTCTTGCTACTTAGTCTGAGGTCTAAATGCATGTGGTCTATTGGCAGAGTCTCCTAGCAACTCTAAGATAAGTACTATTCTCTGCACCTCCCAGCTCAGCCCTCTGCCTCGGTTTCCTCCCCCCTAAAATGGAGATGGCATCCTTGCTCACAAGGTTGGAGGGTGGGCAGCCCCTCCACCCAAGGTCACGGACCAGAGATGTTCTCTTTGGCCCTCACAGTGTTTTAAAACTGTTAGAACAGCTGACATATAAACATGCTGTTAGTTGCCATCGAGTCTGCCCCTGAGTCATGGCAACCCCATGCACAACAGAATAAAATGTTGCCTGGTCCTGCGTCATCCCCATGATCGTTGGTCTGCTTGAATCCATTGTTGCGGCCACTGTGTATTCTGAGTGCCTTGTAACCTAGGTGGCTCATCTTCCAGCGCTGTATCAGACAATGTTCTCTTGTGATTCATAGGGTTTTCACTGGCTAATTTTTGGAAGTTGATTGCCAGGCCTTTCTTCCTAGTCTGTCTTAGTCTGGAAGCTCTGCTGAAACCTGTTCAGCATCCTAGCAACACACAGGCTCCACTGACAGACTCGTGGTGAGTGTTTATGAGGTGTATTGGCCAGGAACAGAAGCCGGGTCTCCCGCATGGAAGGCTAGAATTCTACCATGGAACCACCACTGCTCTTGACATATAAATACAGGGACCTTCAAGTCCAGATTTCCAGCTTCTCTGGAAAAATCAGCCTTGGCAGCTCTAGCCACAACCAGGTAGAGATGCAGGTCAACTCCCCTGGGGTGTCCCTACCTGACTCATTTTACTTGTATCCTCTGCCTGGCCCCTGGAGGCATTTGAGCTTGAGACCCCTGGTCTAGTGGTTCTCAATGGGAGGTGACTGTGTCCCCCAGGGGATACTTGGCACTTTTGAGTGTCACGACAAGGGGGATGCTCCTGGAAACAAGCAGGTGGAGACCAGGTACGCTGCTCAACAGCCTACAATGCACAGGACAGCCCTCACCACAGAGAACAATCTGGCCCCAGATGTCAATGGCACTGTAGCCGAGAAACCATGGTGTAGAGAACTGTTCTCAAACTCAGCTGTGTGAGGAAGAAGGAGAGTCAGGAACTGGAGAAGTAAATACTGTCACCATGAACATCTGCCTCCTGTGCCATGAGACCAGAAGACCTGGATGGTCCCAGCTACCATCACTAAATGTTTTGGGCTAAAATTCTGTAAAAGAATCCTGATCAAAAGAGGGGGGAATGACAGAACAGAATTACAAATTCTCATGGAATCCAGACCGTCTGGAGCCACTGAGGCTGGATGAACACCCAAAACTACTGTCCTGAGATAATCTTTAAACCTTAAACATCAAACAAAAACATTTCCCAGGAGTCAGCTTTGAACCAAATAACAGTTTAGCCTAATTACTAGTAGTAAAGTATGTCTGCCTTGAGCATTGTGCTCTCTCAAAGATTTATCTACGTGGGATCAAATTGACAACAGCATCTCAAAAGGTAAGATGAGAAGCTTAGGGAACAGTGACTTTGCGTTAATGGTGGTGGAACAATTTGGAAAAGGATAGTGAGAACTGTCACACGACTTGAAGAATGTCAACACTCACCAAATTGTACATATAGCATTTGTTGAAATGGTGTATCCTTTACTGTATATATTTTCACAAAAAATAAAATCAAAAAAAAAAAAAAAAAAAAAACCAAAAAACTGGGCTACACATTGGAACCATCTGGAGAACTTTGAAAAATAGTGACTCCTGGCCCCACCCCGAGAGATCCTAATTTAAGGGGTGCAGCCTGGACAGCAGGAGTTTGAAAACTTCCCCAGGTGATTCTAATGTGTAGCCAAGTTTGAGAACTACTGGTCTGGAGGATTCTTTGGCTGGGTCAGGCTTAAGGTATCCAGCATGTCAATTCATTCATTTATTCGTTCCTTCACTCAAACATATAGTTGACATCCACTGCTTCCTCTTCTCTCCCCTGTCCCAGACTAGGGGTCCCCAGGGTGAGTCAGAACCCAGAAACCAGTTCTAGGTTTACTTCTTCCTTTCCAATTTGGATACCTTCCTCTTTCTTGCCAAATTGCTCTGGCCAAAACTTCCAGAACAATATTGAACGGTGTTGCTGTTAGTTGCTGTGGATTCTGACTCATGAAGACCCCATGTGTGCAGAGCAGAACTGTGCTTCATGGAGTTTTCAAGGCTGTGACCTTTTGGAAGCAGATCGCCAGGACTTTCTTCTGAGGCACATCTGGGTGGGTTCAAACCACCAACATTTCAGCACTTAACTGTTTGTGACACCTAGGGACTCCTCAGGAGCCCCAGGTTTAATAAGCAGCTTTGTCTCTTTTGCTCCAGTATGTATGAGCAACCCTGGGATCTTCCTCAAACGCAGATTCTGATGCAGCAGCAGGTCAAGGTGGGGTCTGGGAGTCTGCATTTCTGAAGCTGCTCACCTAAGGACCACACTCTAAGTTTCATCCCTGTTCAGGATTCTCACCAAAGCCTGCCCCAGAAAACACATCTCCCAGGTAACAAATCCCTACTCAGACTTACAAATAAAGGTGCCTGTCAAGGTGCCCCAGACCTACTGCTGACAGAATTTCCAAAATGTCCTCACATTAACCAGGAAAGGGACACCAGGATTATTTTTACCAACGACCCCGTTTTACAGTTGAGCAAACTGAGACTGAGGGCGGTGAAGTCACAGGCCTGGGGTTTACCCAGTGGTGGAGGGCAGAAGGAGGTCCCTGGGTAGTGTAAATGGTTTGCGCTCAACTACTAACTGAATGGTTGGTGGTTCAAACCCACTGTCTTAGTCATCTAGTGCTGCCATAACAGAAATACCACAAGTGGATGGCTTTAACAAAGAGAAATTTATTCTCTTACAGTCTAGTAGGCTACAAGTCCAAATTCAGGGCATCAGCTCCAGGGAAAGGCTTTCTTTGTCGGCTCTGGAGGAAGGTCCGTGTCATCAATCTTCCCTTGGTCTGGGAGCTTCTCTGCACAGGAACCTCAGGTCTGAAGGACACGCTCTGCTCCTGGCACTGCTTTCTTGGTGGTATGAGGTTTCCATGTGTCTCTGCTTGCTTCTCTCTTTTTATATCTCAAAAGAGATTGGCTTAAGATGCTATCCAATCTTGTAGACCTCATCAGTATAACTGCCACTAATCCATCTTATTAGATCATAGTGATTGAATTTACAACACATAAGGAAATCACATGAGATTATAAAATGGTACACAGTTATACAATACTGGGAATCCTGACCCAGCCAAGTTGACAGATATTTTTGGGGGACACAATTCAATCCATGAAACTCAAGCATCGGCGCCACAGAAGACAGGCCAGGTGATCTGCTTCCATAAACATTATAGCCAAGAAAACCATACAGAGCAGTTCTACTGTGACGCACATGGGGTCGCCATGAGTCAGAATCTACTTAATGGCAATGGATTTGAGTTTTGGGTTTTAAAGGGCAGAAGTAACTCCCAGTTCAGAGATCTTTCATTCAGGCCAGACTGGTTCTCAGAATCAGCCAGGGCTGGTTGCCCAGGCAGTTGACCTGTGTAGACACCCAGGGCAGTGTGCTCAGAACCCACACTTGGTTTAATGCTCTGCTGTTGCCATCTTGGATTTGCTGGGTGGTGCAAATATTGAATGTTCTTGACGGCTAACTGGAAGACTAGAAGTTTGAGTCCACCTAGAGGCACCTTGGAAGAAATGTCTGGCAGTCTACTTCAGAAAAGTCAGCCACTGAAACACCCTATGGAGCACAGTTCTACTCTGACACACATGGGGTGGACGTGAGTTGGAGTCGACTCGACAGTAACTGGTAGTGATGGTCACCATCTTGAAATCCTTAATCTCAGAACCAGGGGCCCCACACTCATTTTGCACTCGGTCCAGCAATCAGCACGTGAATTCCAAGAAGAAACGTTGATAGTGGTTCCAATTATGTACCAAACTGGGGACTAACCGCTCAGTCCAATGCCGTGTTCTTTTACTAATCATGGTGATTTCATAAAGTCAAGCAAACTTGGGTTCAAATCCTGATGCTCTTAACATCTACGAGCCACAGGACATCATACCCATTGCTACTTAACCTTGCTGAGCTTCTATTTCCCCAGTTATGAAACGAGAGAATTGAACTGAGCTGGGGGTTCTCAACCTTGGCAGGCTACTGAAGTCACTGGAGGAGGAGTGCTTGAAAAATGCTCATGCCTGGGCCCCACCCCAGACATTTTGATTCAATTGGTCTGGGGTGGAGCCTGAGCCTGGGGGAAGAAGGGATTTAAAAGGCCCCAGGTGAAAGCAGAGACTCTAACAGGTACTTGTAAACCAAAGTCCATAGCAGCAATATTCACAATAGTCAAAAGGTGGAAACAACCCAAATGCCCATCAACAGATGAATGGATAAACAAAATGTAGTCCACCCTCACAACGGAATTAAGCCTTAAGAAAAAATGAAGTCCTCAATGATAAAGAACAATGAAGAATCTGCAAAACATCTCACAACATGGATGAATCTGGAGGACATTATGTTAAGTGAAATAAGGCAGTCACAAAAGGACAAATATTGTATGAGACCACTATTATAAGAACACAAGAAAAGGTTTAAACACAGAAGGAAACATTCTTTGATGGCTAGGAGGGTGGGGAGGAAGGGAGAGGGAAATTCACTAACTAGATGGTAGACAAGAATCACAATACAGGGGAAGTCAGCACAACCGGACTAAACCAAAAGCTAAGAAGTTTCCTGAAAACAACCAAACACTTCAAGGGACAGAGTAGCTGGGGCTGGGGGCTGGGGACCATGGTGTCGGGGGACATCTAGGTCAACTGGCATAACAAAGTTTATTAAGAAAATGTTCTGCATCCCATTTTGGTGAGTGGCATCTGGGGTCTTAAAAGCTTGTGAGTGGCCATCTAAGATGCATCAATTGGTCCCAGCCCACTTGGAGCAAAGGAGAATGAAGACCACCAAAAACACAAGGAAGACATTAGCCCAAGAGACAAATGGGCCACATAAACCAGAGACTCCATCAGCCTGAGACCAGAAGAACTAGATGGTGCCCGGCTACCACCAATGACCACCCTGACCGGGAACACAACACAGAGCTCCTGGGAGCGGGAGAAAAGTGTGGAGCAGAACTCAAATTCACATAAAAAGACCAGACTTAATAGTCTGACTGAGACTGGAGGAACCCCTGAAGCCATGGCCCCCGGACACTATGTCATCCCAGAACTAAAACCATTCCTGAAGACCACTCTTCAGACAAAGATTAGATTGACTATAAAACAAAATAATACTTGTGAAGAGTGTGCTTCTTGGTTTAAGCAGATATACGAGACCGAATGGGTGGCTCCTGTCTGGAGGCAGGATGAGAAGGCAGGAGGGGACAGGAGCTGGTTGGATGGACATGGGAAACCTGGGGTGGAAAGGAGGAGTGTGCTGTCACATTGTAAGGATTGCAGCTAATGTCACATGACAATGCATGTATAAAATTTTGTATGAGAGATTAACTTGAGCTGTAAACTTTCACCTGAAGTACAATAAAAAAAATAAAGAAAAAATGAAGTCCTGATAGATGCTATACATGGATGAACCTCAAAAACATTATGCTCGCTGAAAGAAGCTAGGCACAAAAGGACAAATGTTGTATGATCTCACTTATATAAAATTTTTAGAATAGGCAAATGCATAGCAACAGGAAGTAGAATAGTGATTCCAGGAGGAGGAGGGAGTAGGGAAATGGGGAGTTATTGCTTAATGAATAGAGTTTCTGTCTGGGGTGATGAAAAAGCTTTAGAAATGGACAGTGGTAATGGTTGCACAACATTGTGAATGTAACTAATCCCACTAAATTGTACATTTAAAAATGGTTAACATGGTAAATTTTGTTATATATTTTTTTAACCAGAAAAAAGAAGCCCCCAGAAGCTTCAAATGTGCAGCCAAGGTTGAGAACCACTAAATCTTCTCAGCCTTCAGGAATTTTCAGAAACCTTCAGGCTCCCATACTTCTAGCTCAGATGATTTACTCCTGCAGGAATCTCCTGACCCCTCATCCTGGTCTCCCGGCATTAGGACCTTCATGCCCAGGAGGGTCCTGCCTTCCACTGCTTCGGGTTCTGCAGGTCTCTGGGCAGCGTAAACAGTTTGCGCTCGGCTACTTACCTAAAGATTATCAGTTCAAACTCAGCGGCACCGTGAAAGAAAGCCCTGGCCGTCTGTTCCCGTAAAGATTAAAGCTAAGAAAACCCTATGGAGCAGTTCTACTCTGTAACACATGCAGTTGCCATGAGTTAGAATCCACTGGATGGCAAGGGGGTTGGTTTGGTTTTCGTGGATTCTGCACTGGCCTGGGGGCCTTGCCTGAGCCACCAGGTCTACCCCAGACAGGAAACACAGCCCAGTGTCCACTCTAAAACAATACAAAACTTATTTTGCTTTGCAAAGTGGCTGCTTTCCCGAACAGCTTTTAAAGACACAGACTCTGGCATGTAGGTAGGCGAAAAAAAAAAAGAACAAAAACGCATGGGAAGGAGAGTATCATCCTCTTTGCTAAGACCAAGCATTATATCTATAACTACATGGGTACAGATGCGTAGGAAGGGGTCTAGAAGGGTGGCCACCTTCGATGTTAACTATACGTAATTATCTTTTTCCCTTTGTGCTTTTCCGGGTTTTTTTCTGTGAATAAACCTGAGCACCTATTTTTATCATCTGAAAAAAAAGGCTATTTTTGTACAGAGAAAAGAATACAGAGATAATGTACATCTAAGATGGAGAAAGGGTCCCATAGTTGTGGGTTGACTGGTCTTTTTTCCAGGGCTAAATGCTACCATTCATTTAGTCAGTGTGCTAGAATAAGTAAAATACTATGAGATGAAGAGAAACATTTGCTCCTGGGAACCTTGCACAAAAATAGAACACAGTCTAAGGAGGTCATTAATCCTCATTTTGGAAATGTTTATAAAAATCCAGAAGCAGGGTCTCCTCTCCTGAAAGTCCCCAGTGGAGGTCTAGGGCAGGAGGAGGAGGCTGACCCCAAGTCACCCTGCCCTAGGGTGGGCTCCATTCCGTCTAAGTGTAAAGGATCCACCAGGGCTGGAGGAATTCATGCCAGGGTGCAGAGATCCAGCGGCCAGGGGGGAAGGGAAGGAAGGGGAGGGCGCCCACAGCGGGGTGGGGACACCGGTGTCACTTTCCCTGAACTGAATCGAAGCCCCCAGCGTAGCCAGACCTTATATAGACACCCAGCTGTCGCTCCCTCTCTGAGCGCCAAGGACAAGAGAAAGGAGAGAGGTCACGGCTAGGGGGGACCAGGACATCTGCTGACCCCCCGCCCGCGCCCTTGCCAAGACATGCACCCCCAGCCCGTGTGCGCGCGGTCATCCCCGCCAGGACCCCCCGACCTTTGCCCTCACCCTCAGCACCTGTTCCCCGTCTTTTGAAAACACTCCTCCATTTCCCTCCGCCCGCACCTGCTCCCCCTCCCGAAGCCCCTCTGGCCCGGGAGCTTCTCCCCTCGCCCCCCCAAAGTCTCCTCCAGCCCACGCCCCGCAGGGGAGCACCCTGAGATGCCAGCGCCGCCTACTCAACCAAACCAGAACCAGTCCCTGGGCACAGGCGTAACGAGGAAGGATGGGGGTGGGGGGTGGAGGGGGACACTTGCCCCTGGCACAAGTCCAAGGGGGCTCCTCCAGACGAGGTGCAGAATGACATTCCAAGGTGCCACAAATATGAAAGGTGCCTGACTCAGGGGGCTGGACAAGAGGCGAGAAGGTGTTTCTGCTGACGTTTAACGGCTATCAACGTCTACTCATCTTGAAACTGGGGGGGGGGGGGCACAATATAGAGATTACCCCGGGCGCTGGAATTGGGGGGGCGCGACTTAGAGATTGTCCCTGGACGCTCGTTACCCTCACTACTGCCCCTGTCCCTGGGTCTCCCCACCTCCATTCTCTCTGGACCCCCGGGTTGACCCCCAATCCTGTCCCCTCGGGTTTACTCCCGCCCTCCCCGCCTCCAGCCCACGCCCGAGGGGGCGAACTCCACGATGCCAGCGCCGCCTCCTCCCCCGAACCAGCCCCTTGGTCGCCCCCCCCCGAGCCCCCCGGCAGTCCCCCATCCCATCCCCCGCTCCCCATGCCAGCCCCTCCACGCCCCCAGCTCAGCTCACCTGGCTCATACTTGAGGTAGAGAATGGAAACGATGAAGTAGCTGAGGTCGAAGACCGGAAAGAGCGGCACCCGCGAGAAGCTGAGCGCCAGCTCGCCTAGGCTCAGCGCCGACAGCAAATCCATGGCGCCCGCGCGCCGGGTCCGACCCCGGCCCCCGGTCCGGCTCTGCGTCCCGCAGCCGCAACTGCGCCCCCGCGCAGGGCCCGCCCCACCGCCAGGCACCGCCTCGGCCCGGCCCCCGAGAGGAGGGGCGACGGCCTGCCTTACAGCCCCGGTCCCTTGGCCACCGCGACCCCATTCAGCCCAGCGAGGCGGACTGCGGGCCCCCAGTGTTGGGTGAGTCGACCGGGGCGGCAGTCCATTCTGGGGGCCTGTCCCGCAAGGAGCCCACCCACTCGGGACTCCTGTACCCGTGGGTTCGGTAAGGACACCTGTTCCCTGTGGGACCCAATCCATCTGGATCCCCGCCTCTATGGGGCTCGGTCCCCTGTGAGACCCGCTCCGTCGGGACCACCGTCCCCGTGGGTTCTGTGGGTAAGAATCCTCATCGTCTACGGAGCTCAGTTGGGACCATCGTCCTCCGTGGAACTCCACAAGTCACGATCGCCGTCCCCCGAGGGACCCGTGGGAGTCGCTCGGTGGGGACCCCCATCCCCTGTGGGACTCACTCGGTCCGGACCCCAGTTTCCCGTGGGTCCCGCTCGGTCGGGACCCCTGCACCCACAGCGACCCGCTTGATGGATGCTCCCGTCCCCCGTGGGGCCCGCCCGTTGGAGACACCCGCCCCTGGTGGGCCTGCACCGTCGGGGACTCCTTCTTCTTCTAGAGTACAGTCAGTCGGGGCATCCTGTCGTGGGATGCCCACTGCGTCAGGACCCTCGGCCCTTGTGCAGCTCCGCGGCGGGGGCTCCATTTCTCTAGAAGCCCAACCGGGATTCCCAGCAGGGGAGAAGGAACCTCCTCTGCCCTCATTCTCCGCCCGCTGGACCATCACGCATGCGCGGCTCGCTTCTAACGCGAGGCCCAACCCCGCCCCAGGTGGCTCCGCCCTTAGGTGTCGTCACATTCTAGCCCCGCCCTTCCCGTGGCGCTGCCCGTCTCCCAGCTAGGAGGAGCTTCGCTTTCGCCTAAGGAAGCCTGGCTTGCAGGGGGCGGGACCTTGCCTGCCTCTGCCTTCGATTGGACCAGCCCTCGCGAGCGTTGTTTCGAGATTGGTCGACTCCTGCCTCTTCCTTCCCTCTCCCGAGCTCCCGCTTCCGGTTCTGACGGACCCTTCGGTCGTAACGATGATCGGGGACATCCTGCTGTTCGGGTAATTGGGGGCCCAGGGACTGGGGAGAGAGAGCCAGACAGGGCGCGGGGTGGCTCCGGTAACTGCATTCTCCCTCCGCAGAACGCTGCTGATGAACGCCGGGGCGGTGCTCAACTTTAAGCTGTGAGTAGGCAGCGCTGGGCCGGGGCCCCGCTTGGGGAACCCGTAGCCCTGCCCCCGCATGCGTGAACCCGCCCCACCTCACAGCCCCGCCCACAGCCCAGGCCCCGCCCTCATCTCAGCCCCGCCCCGGGAACACGCCTTCTGGTCTTGCCTTCCTCCTGTTTGTCCTCCTGTGACCCTCCCCGCGCCTCCACCTTTCCAAATCCGACTCTCCGTTCCCCAGACAGCCTCAGACCTTTCCCCCAACAGAGCCCCCTCAATTCCGCCCAGAAAACTTTTATCCCTATACCGACTCTCTGTCCACCACCTTGTCGCTTATCGGCAGCATAGATGGTCGTCTAGAGAGGGTCATTGTGCCACCCGCGGTCGCACAGGAGGTTAGCGGCTGGGCCAGAGCTGCACCTGCGTCTCCAGGGGAGACACCTGAGCCAGGTGTCAGGGCCAGGGGAGTGCACGGCCCTTATGTCCCATTGAAAGTGAACAGTATGTGCTCCTCTTTGTAGGAAAAAGAAGGACACCGCACAGGGCTTTGGGGAGGAGTCGCGGGAGCCCAGCACAGGTAAGGCCTCCTCCCTTCTAGTCCTTGTGGCTGCCAGCACTCCCACCTGGGGGCCCTGGAATTACACCGTCCATTTTGGGAAGGACAGTTCTTTCTCACCAAGTCCAGCCCTCATTTGCTTTTTAATTTGTGTGTGTGTGTGTGCGCGCGCGTGTGCGCGTGCGTGCATGTACATGTACACGTGTGAGGTCCCTGGGTGACGCAAATGGTTTGTGCTTGACTATGAATCGAAAGGTTGGTGGTTTGAACCCACCCAGCAGTGAGACAGAAGAAAGTCCTGATGGTTGGCTTCCCTGGATTAAAGCCAAGAAAACCGTATGGAGCACAGTTCTCTGTAACACATGGGGTCACCATGAGTCACAGTTGACTTGATGGCAACAGGAAACAGGGCAGAAGACAGAGCTAACACCAGGTAGAGTTTGAGAGAGACAGAAGGGATGTTCTGGGGGGGGGAAGAAGCTACTATTATTGTTAGGTGCCATCAAGTTGGTTCCATCTCTTAGCAACACTATGTACAACAGAATGAAACACTGCCTGGTCCTGCACAATCCTCAGAATTGTTGCTATTTGTGAGCCCATTGTTGCAGCCACTGTGTCAATCCATCTCATTGAGGGTCTTCCTCTTTGTCGCTGACCCTCTACTTTACCAAGTGATGTTCTTCTCCAGGGACTGCTCCTTCCTGATAGCATGTCTTCTAAGGAGCATTCTGGCTATCTTTCTTCCCAGACAGATTGGTTTGTTCTTCTGGTAGTCCATGGTATATTCAGTATTCTTCGCCAGCACCACAATTCACATGTATCAACTCTTCTTCGGTTTTCTTTATTCATAGTCCAGCTTTCACATGCATATGAGGCGACTGAAAATACTATAGCTTGGGTCAGGCACACCTTAGTCCTCAAAGTGACATCTTTGCTTTTTAACACTGGAAAGAGATCCTTTGCAGCAGATTTTCTCAGTGCAGTATGTCATTTGATTTCTTGACTGCTGCTTCCATGGGCCTTGATGTGGATCCAAGTAAAATGAAATCCATGAAAACTTCAGTATTTCCTCTGTTTATCACAATGTTGCTTATTAGTCTGGTTGTGAGAACCTTCGTTTTCTTTATGTTGAGGTGTAATCCATACTGAAGGCTATAGTCTTTGATCTTCATCAGTAAGTGCTTCAATTCCTCTTCAGTTCAGCAAGCAAGGTTGTGCCATTTGCATATCCCAGGTTGTTAATGAGTCTTCCTGCCTCTTAGTCTATGTACAGGTTCTGCATGAGCACAATTAAGTGTTCTGGAATTCCCATTCTCCACAGTGTTATCCATAATTTGTTATGATTCACACAGTCGAATGTCTTTGCATAATCAATAAAAACTAGGTAAACATCTTTCTGGTATTCTCTGCTTACAGCCAAGATCTATCTGACATCAGCAGTGATAGTTCTTGTTCTATGTCCTCTTCTGAAATCTGGCAGTTCCCTGTTGATATACTACTGCAGCTGCCTTTGAATTATCTTCAGCAAAATTTTACTTGTGTGTGATATTAACAACAGTTGATAATTTCTACATTCTGTTGGCTCACTTTTCTTTGGAATGGGCACAGATAAGGATCTCTTTCAGTCAGTTGGCCAGGCAGCTGTCTTCCAAATTTCTTGGGATAGAAGAGTAAGCACTGCCAGCGCTGCATTCATTTGTTGAAATATTTCAGTTGGTATTCTGTCAATTCCTGGAGCTATGTTTTTTGCCAATGCCTTCAGTGCAGCTTGGGCTTTTTCCTTCAATACCATAGGTTCTTGATCGTGTGCTACTTCCTGAATTGGTTGAACGGGGACCAGTTCTTTTTGGTGCAATGACTCTTTGTATTCCTTTCATGTTCTTTTGATGCTGCCTGAGTAATTGAATATTTTGCCCATAGAATTCTTCAGTATTGCAACTCGAAGCTTGAATGTTTTTCTTCAGTTCTTTTAGCTTGAGAAATGCCGAGCATGTTCCTCCCTTTTGGTTTTCTAACTCTAGGTTTTTGCACATTGCATCATAATACTTTAGTTTGTCTTTTTTGAAATCTTCCGTTCATCTCTTTTACTTTATCAGCTATTGTGCTTGGTGCGATTTGTGGGAGATAAGACTCCCTTCCATGCAGGAAAGCTGCGTTCGATTTCTGACCAGTGCACCTCACGTGCAGCCACCACCTGTCTGTGGAGGCATGTGTGTTGCTATGATGCTGAACAGGTTTCAGGGAAGCTTCCAGACTAAGATGAATTAGGAAGAAAGGCCTGCAGATCTACTTCTGAAAACCAATCCTAATGGTCTGATCCACAAGCAATCATGGGGGTGGCGCAGGACTGGACAGTGCCTGGGATTGCCATGAGTTGGGGGTTGACTTGATGGCAGAGAGTTTAATTTTTGGTTTTGTGTTGTGTGTGCTAGGCTTGAGAATGTACTGTTCCTTCTGTCCATCCCTGTCCCCACTTTGTCCCGCCAGGTTTCCCCAGATAAGTCAGCAGTTACTTCTCATCCTACAGTTGTAATTTTCTTTCTGGTTGCCGTTATCTGGCTAACGTCTGCTCTCACACTTGACCATAAACCCAGAGAAGAGGCCTGAGACTTTCAGGCTGCCAGTCCTGGCACTCCAGCATGCCGGAATGAATGAATGAATGAACGAACGAACAAACAGCCTCAAAAGCAGCTATTGCTTTTGGTGTGATGGACTGATGGATAGATGCAGACCTGTTTTTGGCCTACGTGGTGTCATTTTTTTTATTTTTTTAATTAAAAAAACCAAACCCGCTGGCATCCCGTCGACTCCGAGTCATAGTGACCCCACGTGCACAGAGTAGAACTGTCCCTTAGGGGTTTCTTGGCTGTAATCGCTACGGAAACCGATTGCCAGGCCTTTTCTTCTGCCTTGCTGCTGGATGGGTTCAAACCGCCAACCTTTTAATTAGTAGACAAATGCAAACCATTTGTGCCATCTGTTAGATGTCAACATTGCTAGACTTTGAATAAATTGTGACTCCCGCCCTGATTGAAAATCAGGTGTCTGGTTTTTCTTGGAAGATTGGAACATCCTGAAGGCCAGCGTTCAGGTAACCTTTTGGCAGCTGTTGAATGGGGTTGAGAAGCAGAACCCCTTCTAGCAGGGCCAGGGGCCTCTGCCTCACCTCAGGTCCCACCCCCTCATATTCATACATCTCACTGCCTGGCCCTTGGAGGCCCTGGAATTTGCACCACCTGATGAGTTGATTCCTGTGACTGTTTGGAGTCTGATGAGACCTGTTCGTGACTGTTGTGTCTATTCACTCATTTATTCATTTGCCAAATGCTTATTGAGAACCTACTAAATGCTGGCCACTGGGTGGGATGCTAGGGGCACAGCGGGGAATAAGACAGTGTCCCTTCCTGTGGGACTCGCCACGGAGGGGCAGACATTTCCAGGTGGGGTAAGTGCTGACGAGGAGTAACAGGATGGTGAGGGGGTGCCACTCTGACTTGGGTGTGCCAAGGGAAGCCTTCTCTCAGCAGGCGGTGTCATAGCCCAGGCGTCCGTGCCACCATGAAGCATTATACAAGGGTTACTGAACCCTGAGGGGACTGTCAAACAGCAGCCATCTCCTGGGGCCCTGCTGTGTTAGATGCCTCTTATGGGTGTTTCATCCAGTCTCCTGGCCCTGAAAGGAAAGGGTCGTCTTCCCATGCTCATAGCCACGCGGCAAACCAGTAACAGTTGGGGTTCTAATGTGGGTCTTCCTGGTCCAAGAGGTTGTACTCAACCACTAGACCGACTAACCAACCCTTCATTCATTAATCTGTTCATTCAGCAGCTATGTATTTTTGTTGTCAGCTGCCATTGAGTTGGCCCCGACTCAGGGTGACTCTGTGCACAGTGAAATGAAATGCTGCCCAGTCCTGTGCCATCATGATCGGTTTGGTTTGGGCCATTGTGATTCATAGGGTTTTTACTAGCTAATATTTGGAAGTAGAGTGCCAGGCCTTTCTTCCTTATCCATCTGAAGCTCTGCTGAAACTGGTTTGGCATCACAGCAACACACATTGCTATGTACTGCCTATCTACCATACTGTGTGGGAGACTCTATTCCAGGCCCTGGGGCTGCATCCTCCAGGTCTGAATCAGAGCTGTGGTGGGTGGGAGATCGAACATAAAGGCTGGGAGGCGACAGGAGCCCATTTAGTGACAGGGGTGGCCAGCATGGGGGCTGTGCCTTGACACTGGGCTCCGCAGGCCCTCCTGGCTAGGCCTTTTTTCAGCATGTTGTGTTCTCCTGCAAGGTACTTTCTGGTATCTGGTCAGGGGAACGCTGCTCCTCCTTCTGTTCTGTCTTCTTGGTCCAACTGGCTCTTCCTGCCTTAGCAGCTACATTTGTGGAGCACCCCTGTGTGTGAGTACTGTGCTGAGGTCTTCTCAGCAGCCTGGCACCCCCACTACACAGGAGAAAACCCAGGCATGCAGAGGCCAAGGCCTGGCTCAGGGCCCCTGCACGGAAGGGCAAAGCTGGGCTTTGAGCCCACATTTCAAGGTCTAGCTTGTGGGGTCCTCAGAGAGACTTCTTCTGATTCCCATCTCTGACACACACCCTTGATCGGATCCCGCAGTGTAGGCTGTTACAGCACCCTGAACTTTTCCATCCTAGAGGGCATCGTGGGGAGTAACCACGTGTGTGATTTGTTCTCTAGCATTTGTCATTCCTGTGAACTCCTGAAGGGCAGGGCATCTATCTTATTCCTCCCTGTGTCCCCAGCACTGGCTGCTGCCTGGGACTGGGGACCTCAGTCAGCATCTGTCAGTGGCAGGGGATCCCGTTTACCAACCCTGGGCCTGGGGAGGGAGTCCCTGGGTGGTGCAAGCAGTTAATGCACTCACTGGTAACCAGAAGGTTGGAGGTTTGAGTCCACCCAGAGGCACATCAGAAGAAAGGTCTGGCAAATTACTTCTGAAAAGGCAGCCATTGAAAACCCTATGGAACACAGTTCTAATCTGACATGCAGTGGATTGCCAAGAATCAGGATCAGCTCAGTAGCAACGTATTTGTTTGTGTCTCACAAAATATTTTCTTTAATAATTGAAAAATGTAAAAACCATTCTTATCTCACAGGCCATACAAAATCAGGCAGCAAGCCACATTTGGCCCATGGGCTTTGGTTTGCCAACCCTTGCTGAGAGAACTGAGCTTATATCCTCCCAGCTCAGGAAGCCTGGCAGAAAGCAAATGCCTCTTTCATAGCAGCTGGGGCAAAAGCCCCAGGGCTGGCTCTCACTGGACAGGCTTGGGTCACATGTCCCTCCCTGAGCCAGTCAAGGGCTGGGGGCTTGGTGTTCTGTGGGTGGGTGTCAGTGGCACTCAAGGCCTGTGCACTGAGGGTGAGGATGTTGTGGAGGCCCAGAGGAGAAGCTGGGGCACTGGGCACCAAGTGGGCAGAAACCGAGGAGACCCACAGAGGCCGTTACAGCAGAAACGCCAGCCATGTTATAAAAGTGTCTTTTTACTTTTCAGGTGACAATGTGCGGGAGTTCTTACTGAGCCTCAGATACTTCCGGATCTTCATTGCCCTGTGGAACATTTTCATGATGTTCTGTATGATCGTGTAAGTCTGTTGTTCACTTCCCGAGTGTCTTTCTCCAGAGTGGCCTAACCGGATGGTTGTTGTATCACACTTCTTGTTTTCAAAGTAATAGCTCTCCCAGTGAGTGAGGAGACCGAGGGCCCGCAGGGGTTAAACCACGTTGCCACGGTCCTATGGGCCAGGCCAGAGCTCTGGCTGGGACAGGGTGTTCTCGGAGGCCTGCCTGTGTCAGGTGCCTTGTCAGGCGCTGGCCAGAGACACCTTCTCTTAGTCCATGACCCGGTCACCTCACACCAGTATGGGACATGTGGCTTACACGGCCAGTGCACCGTGGTGTCCTGCTTCAGCCCTGCTGCAAAGCAGCAGAAACTATTCAGACTTTATTTTCATTCCCACACCTGTTTTCATTTACGCATTAGGCAAAAAAAAAAAAAAAAGCCCCAGTAGTTTGGTTTGGGGGCTGTGGTGGTGTGGGAGACCCAGGTTCAATTCCTGGCCACTGCACCTCATGTGTAGCCCCTACCCGTCTATCAGTGGAGGCTTGTGTGTTGCTGTGATGATGAACAGGTTTCAGTGGAGCTTCCTGGCTAAGCGGATTAGGCAGAAAGGCCTGGCAATTAGCTTCCGAAAATTAGCCAGTGAAACTGTTACGGATCACAATGATCTGCTCTGCAACCAGTTGAACGACACAGGATAGGGCAGCGTTATGTTCCACCGTGCATGGGGTTGCCATGACTTGGACGAAACTCAACGGCAAGTTTTTTCAACTGGTGGATAAGGAGGAGTCCCCCAAGGAAGGCCTCTGCTGGGGAGGCAGTGACTTGCTTTCCCAGGATGTTGAAAAACTGCAAACCACCTAAATATCCAAAAACAGGGGAAGGGTCAGGTAACTTGAAGGACACCTGTTTGACCAGCCGTCATGTCACCATGACTGATGATGTTCTGGAAGGTTCTTTCTGCAGGTGAAATGTTTTAAAAGTAAAAAGGGCTGGATAACACCTGTATGCATAGCCTGAGCTCAAATGAGTCTTGCTGTCAGTAAATGTGGAATAAATATTGAATGAGTGCCTGAACGATGTGAGGGAAACACTGCTCTGTGAAGGTGTTGGATCTGCTCCAGATAGTTCATGGAGGTGACTATCCTGCCATTGCTGAGGAAGCTGGTGGAGCTTGGGGATGGTTCATTTTTCCCTGCGTCCACTTCTGTGCTGTTTGACCTGAACTACTGTGGGAATTTGTTGTTGTTACCTGCCATTGAGTCACTCCCCCCCAACCCCAACTCTTGGTGACCCCATGCACGATGGAACAAAATGCTTCCTGGTCCTGCACCATCCCCACGATTGGTTGCAGATAAAACCATTGTGATGCGTAGCAATTTCATTGGCTAATTTTCAGAAATAGATCACCAGGGGTTTCTTCCTACTCCATCTTAGTCTGAAAGCTCCACTGAAACCTGTTCAGCGTCATAGCAACGTGGACAGATGGGTGGTGGCTGCGCATGAGGTGCATTGGTTGTGAATCGACCCCAGGTCTCCCACATGGAAGGGGAGAATTCTACCACTTAACCACCAATGCCTCATTTTGGAAATTTAAAAGTCATGAAAAACTTTAAAATGAAATGCGGGGAGAAACATGTCGGAGTGTTTAAGGATGAAGTATATTGACGTCTGCAAGTATTTTGAAACATATCAGAAAATAAAGTGGAGGATGGGTGGATAGATTCATGATAAAGTGTTAGTTGCAGAATCTAGGTGGTGTGTATGTGGGTGTTCACCAAACTCTTAACTCTTCTATGTGTTGAACTTTCCGTAATAAAATATTTGGGTGGAAGGTAGGGAGAAAATGAGGGTGTCAAACCATGGAGAAGGATTTACAACCAAAAAGTGGAAGTCTGTCTTTACAATTCAATGCTTTTCAATATATAATCAAATTCCAGAATATTCTCAACATCCCAGACAGAAACCCTGTACCCATTAGCAGTCATTCCCCATTCTTCCTTACCCCGTCTCTGGAAGTCATTAATCTCTCTCTTCTGAGTATTTCACGTAAATAGAATCACACAGTACGTGTCCTTTTGTGTTTGGCTTATTTCATTCAGCATAATTTTTCTTGGTTCATCCATGTCATAGCACGTATCAGGACTTCATTTTTGTTTGTGACTGAGTAATATTCCATTGTATAGATGGTCCACATTTTGTTTATCCATTTGTCTGTTGATGGACATTGTAATGTTTCCATTTTTGGCCATTATGAATAATGCTGTTATGAATGTGTACAAGTTTTCTTGTGGTTGTATATTTTTCATTTCTCTTGGGTATGTACCTAGGAGTGGAATTCCTGTCATGGTAACTCTGTGCTTAACTTTTTGAGGGACTGCCAGGCTGTTTTCCAAAGCAGCTACATTTTAGATCACCTTGACCAATGTAGAAGGGTTCCAGCTTCTCTACAGCTTCACCAACATTTATTATTGTCCATCTTTTCCATTATAGCCATCCTAGTGGATGTGAGGTAGTATCTCATTGTGGTTTTGATTCGCATTTCCTAAATGACTAATGTTGTTAGCATCTTTTGATGTACTTATTGGCCATTTGTGTATTTTCTTTGGAGAAATGTCTATTTAGATCATTTGCCCTTTTTTATTGGGTTATTTTTCTTCTCATTATTAAGTCAAGAGTTCTGTCTATATCCTGGATACCAGTTTCTTGTAAAATATATGACTTGCAAATATTTTCTCCCATTCTGTGGAGCATCTTTTTAGTTTCTTGATGGTGTCCTTTGAAGCACACAAGTTTTTAATTTTGATGAAGTCTCATATCTGTTTTTTTTCTTCTGTTTCTTGTGCTTTTGGTATCATATCTAAGAAACCATTTCCAAATCCAGAGTCATGACGTCTTGCTCCTATGTTTTATTTTAAGAGTTTTATTGTTTTGGCTCTTATATTTAGGCTTTTGATCCAGTTTGAGTTAATTTTCATATATGGTATGAGGTAAGGATTCACCTTTCTTTTGCACGTGGAGATCCAGCTGTCTCAGCATCATTTGTTGTCATTTTGGAAATAAACCTTTTATTCTGGAATGATCTTAGATTTGTAGAAAAGTGGCAGAGATAGTACAAAGAGTTCCAGTACTTTCTTTTTAACAGAAATTGGTTTTCCACTGTGGAGCTGAGTCATAACTTAGGTACCCATTCTCTGACCTGATGGACATTTATATCGTTTTCAGGTTTTTGCTCTTCCAGATTTTTCTTCAATGAGCAGAGTTACCTTGAAAAAAAAAACAATTATTTGCTTATTTAAAGTCCTTTTTTATTTATGAAGTCACTGTTGATATGAGGTAATAGAAAATGGCCTAAAATGGTATAGGTTCATATGAAATGTATACTTTTTTTTAGAATTACTTTTAAAAATCAGAAAATAAAGTAATAGTAATGTAAAATAACTTACAGAAGTGTTTTTAGAGCATTAACTTCCTAGCTTCACAGAACTTTCTGCCCTCTGATTTCCCCAGGCTGTTTGGCTCTTGAGCCCCCTGATACAGACCCAGGATCACACCTTCCCGGATGTTGACTCTGCGCTCCTCCGTTCCTGACTACTTCAAGAATGTTTTTGGAACATTCCGGCAACCTGCCCAGAAAGTTCAAGTTTGTGGTGGGTGGAACAATGTTCTCCAGGATGCCAGTGGTTTCCCAGCCATGCCATTTTTGTCTTTTCGTTTCGTTTCAAAGATACTCTCACTTCGGCCTCTGAATTGGAACGCTGTCCACTTGAGGAGTGTCAGGAGCTGTGATAAAATCACATCCCTTGTAGATGAAAAGAACATTTTAGATTGTTTTATCGCATTGGAATCTCTCTTCCAGCAAGCCTTCACTCGGTACCTGTTTCTGGATATTTTTTTGTTTCTTTTTAATAACCATCTTTTTGTTTATAATTGTACAGGTGTTTTTGTCATTTTTACCTGGGGATCTGAGCAGATAGCTTGGCATGTAAGTGTGACATAGCCTTTCTTTTGGACACTGTTTATGCAAAATGAGTGAGTTCGGAGTTGCTGGGTCCGACAGTGGAACTAGGACCAGTGAGGGGCCTGGTGTCCAAATTCCTTTCCTGTCCTGACAGGCTCTGCTCGGCCCCTTGGTGTACCTGGGGTCGTCCTCAGGACTTTAAAGAGCAGGTCACCTGTAATGGGGACACTGATTTCCTGTTTAAACACTAAACTGTTAGCGAGCAGGATGAGATGAGTACAGGTGAAGTATTAGTGATTCCCACAGGAGAGGGGGATGGGCGGGCATGCTGTGTGAAATCTTGCTTTGCCTTGAAGCCCTTTGTGAAATAAAGTAACTTTGGGGCCATTAATTGTACAGTTGCTAGAATGAGTGATTTACATGGTGATATCAAGACTGTGTTCTGGAAGCTTGAGTTTACGGCTCTCCCTTTTCAAGGTGGTGATTTCAAGGTTGAGAAACAATTAGCCTTGTTCTAGGAAACATGGTGATTTCCACATTAAGCGTCTTTGAGAGGGGGTTCTGGTGGATTCACCAAAGTGAAACACCGGCAGTCACTTACCCAAATCCCAGAGGCTTTTGATTTGCTTGTTGTGTTTTTTGAAATCTTGACTTGGAAGTAAACCCGGAGGGGGAAAATAAGTAAATACACAGACTGCTAGAAATAAAATAGCATTGAAAATAAAAGCTTGTTTCTAAAAAGGACCTTTTGCTTATACATTTTTTACCAAGAAGCCGACTTCAATTTGAGTTGTTTAGAATTACCCTTTGGAAAACACCTAGGATTCACTTTGGAGGTTGTCAAAAAGACAAGAAGCGAGGTTAGATTTTTTTTACTTTTGGATTTTGCTAAATAAACGGCTGATAAGATTTGTGCAAGTATGGTTTTGACCCGCGCTGCTGCTAGAGGTCACGAAAGTGCCTGGGATTGCTGTGGGGTTTTGCTGAACCAGGGTCAAACCCATTTCTACTTTTGCTTAGCTAACATAAAGGAGTCCTTGGGTGGTGTAAGCGGTTAAGCGCTCAGCTACTAACTGAAAGGTTTGAGGTTTGAGTCTACCCAGAGTCACCTCGGAAGAAAGCCCTGGCAATCTACTTCTGAAAAATCAGCCACTGAAAACCCTATGGGGTGCATTTCTGCTCTGACACCAGTGGGGTTGCCATGAGTTGGGGTTGACTCAACAGCAGTTGGTTTGATATAATTTTACTTCATTGCTTCTGTAATTTATTCTCTTGTCAAGTCTGGGCCAAGTGTCACCTCATGGTCTGTGAGTAGCAGCGATTGTAGCTGCTGAATCGATCACCACTCGGGCCCGCATTGTTGTCTGAAAGAATAGATGGCCCAAGGTCTTGGCTGGCCCCTCCTCAAGGTGTGTGAATGGTGAGAAGGAAACCTTCCAGTTATTCACACCAGCGCTGAAGTCTCATTGTAGCGATGCAATTTGTTCATTATGGGGATGAATTGTACTCTAAGTATAGAATCCTGTCTTGAGGATTTTGTCTCAACTGTTACATTTTTCTCCCAAGAACTATTATGTTGTTGTTCGGTTTTTATGAGCAGCGTAGCTTTTCAGGATGTAGTAGGAGACTACCAGCATCCCTCGGTGGTGCAAACAGTGCATGTGCTTGGCCGCTAACTGAAAGGTTGGAGGTCTAAGTACACCCAAAGGCACCTTGGAAGAAAGCCCTGGCGATCTACTTCTGAAACATCAGCCATTGAAAGCTCTGTAGAGCACAGTTCTACTCTGATGCACATGGGGTTGCCAGGAGTCAGAGTCAACTCCACAGCAACTGGTTTTTAAATTCATAAATGCTCTCTGCTACTCGCTCTGTGGTGTGGAGTCTCGCATATAGAGAATGAAAGGAAGGCCACAGTTTGGAGTTCCTGCCCTTGCCATGTTTTGTTTGGGGGTTCCTCTGCCCTTGCCATCTTGAGAAGTAGAGCACATCTCTCCTTTTCGTGGGTTTCTCATTGTATGTCAGTTTCAGCTGCTGTAGGACAGTGGTTGGCAAACTACAGCCCACAGGCCAAGTCTGGCCCATCACTTTTTTTTATAAATAAAGTTTTATTGAAGCACACCCATGCCCATTTGTTTATATATTGTCTGTGGCTGCTTTTGTGATATACAGCAGCAGAGAGAAGTCATCGTGACACAGCCCATCTGGCCCACAGAGCTGAAAATATTCACTACATGGCCCTTTACAGAAAATATTTGCTGATCCCTGAGTTAGGAGATGACAGAGAATCTCAAGGTGTCCTTCCTGCTTAAAGCCACCCAGAGGTATTCGTCACCATGCCTTGTAGTCTTGATTATTTTTCTTTCCCTGCTCTATTGTTTTTTTTTTGGTGGTGAGAATATACACGACAAAACATGCTAATTCATCATTTTCCGCCTGTACAGTTCAGTGACATTGATTACATTCTTCAAGTTGTGCTGCCATTCTTGCCATTCTCACTATTCTCACTATTCGTTTCCAGATGATTCCACCACCATTAACTTAAACTCAATGCACCCTAAGCAAAAGCTCCTCCTTTATCCCCTCCCTCCCACTCCTGGTAATCACTGATAATCTTCGGTCCCAGTGCCTTTGTTTATTCTGTGTATTTCATGTAACTGGGATCATACAGTATTTGCCCTTTCTGCAACTGACTGACTTCACTCAGCATGATGTTTTCAAGGTTCATCCATGTTGTGGCATGCATCAGGACTTCGTTTCTCTTTATGACTGAATAATTTTATGTTGTATGGGCAGACCAAGTTGTGTTTATCCATCATCTGTTGATGACATTTCAATTGTTTCCACCTTTTGGCTATTGTGGTCTTGATTTTAACAAACATTTTCAAACACATTCTTCAAATTTGTCGAAAATCCGGCTGGCCGTTTTCAAGTGATGTGGCTAGTAGACCAAAACCCAATTTTATTTCTCTGGATGGATGGACGGGTGGTTGGGTGGGTGGGTTGGTGGGTGGATTGGATGGATGGATTGGATGCATTAGATGGATGGGTGGGTGGATGGATGAATGGATAGGGAAAGATCCCTCTTGGGCTCCCAGCGACTCCTCACAGCAGCTCAGATGAACGTGCCAATGAGCTCAGATCTCAGGAAGTAGTTAGATTTCAAAAGCGAGCACGATCATCATTAGTGATCGTTTTTCCTTCATTTCAACCACTTCATTATCTCCTTCTTAACCAAATGTGAATTTATGAAATACTCGGCAAGCTTCCTAATGTTTTATTGTTGACAATCCCCATGTTGATGAAGGACGTGTGTTTGTATATCAAGCAGAAGGCCTGCTATCAAACAAACAAAGACGAAAATTCTATTCGGGGCTTGTTTTCCCCATTCCCTTGATTACTAGCGCTATGCAGAGAAAGCACTGGATCTGCACTAAGCCCCTTTCTTCTCATGAGAGTTCCTAGAAATCAGAGTGTTGGTAATCCCAAGTATTCCTGGAATAGAAATCGGGCAAAAGGGTCAATACCAGTTGCTGTTGAGTGGATTTGACTCCTGGCAACTCCACGTGTGTCTGAGTAGGACTGTGTGCCATAGTTTTTGATGGCTGATTTTTCAGATGCAGATCACCAGGCCTTTCTTCCAAGGCGCCTCTATGTGGACTCAAACCTGCAACCTTTCTGATAGCAGCTGAGTGTGTTAACCATTTGCACCCAGGGACTCCAACCAGTTGCTGTCAACTCATAGCTGATTTTTTGGAAGTAGATCACCAGGCCTTTTTTCCTTTCTGTTAGCAGCTGAGCACTTTACCGTTTACCATCCAAGGACACAGCACAGGCACCCCATAATTTTTATCAGTGTCGCTATTTTTATTAAGAGACCTGTTCAGAAGGGTTTTGTGAGATTGGAACAAGATAGCCAAGTGTGTGGCTTGCAGTAGATACTCAGCGTCACCTGGGCTGATGGTATGGCTTTGAGGCTTTAAAAAAAAAAAAATCTGTGCAGTCTTGGAAAGTCCCTGAGAGTGCTGGGAAGGTCTTTGTTTCTGGATGCTCCATGTTAAGGTCTTTGTGTTGTAGTGGGCTAAATAATGTCCCAGGTTTTGTGGGGTCTGAAACTTAAATAATTTGCAGAGCCCTCTTCAAAAAAAAAACAATAAAAATTCCAAATATAAAATTACTACAGGACCTCAGAACGGGTCTGTGAAAGTGAGCTTCAGTTGCTTCCTGCTTTGTCCACTGCCTTTGGCAAGAAGTCTCCAGGTAGGGCAGCTCTAGTGAAGGTTTATCCAGCCACACACCATCCTCAGTATGTCAGCCCATCCTGTCACTGGCTTTTCTCGTGGTCTCAACATGGTTGCTTCATTCCAGCCATCACATCCAGCATCCCATTGTGGCCACATCCAGAATGAAGAGGCTATCTCTTCATTGAGTCTGTTTTTGAAAGCATGGAAACCTCCTCCAGAACCACCCCCTCCTCCAACAGGTGTCCGTTTGGGTCTCATTGGTCAGAACTAAGTGACAAGCCCACTTTTAACTGTTCCCTGGGAAGGCAGTGTTATGGCCACAATTGGATGAGACTGGCAGGATTCCCCCCTCGAGCAGGTGGCAGGGAGGTCGGGGAGTGGGTGTGCGTCTCAGCTGCCCAAGTAAACATGAGAATGTCTTCATTACCCGTTTGTGAGCTGAGTACAAGTGTTGATGGCTGTGACCCAGTCATTTATCTTCTGAGCATAGCCCCTAAGGACAGGGACAATGGGAATCTTGTCTTAGTTCTTGGAAATATATATGCACAGCAATTGCCATTCTGGTATTATTTATATGAGAGAGAATTTGGAAATTATCGGAATGTCTAACCTTTGGGGTATGGTCAAGTAAACGGATGCATCCTGTGGATACCTGTGCTGTCCAGTGCCACCATGGCCACTAGCCCCACGTGGCTGTTTAAATGAACTAAATTAGCCCAGTCCCTCACAGCAACCGCATTCCCAGTAGCATTTCATGGCAGGAAGTTCTAGGGGCAGGGCTGTGTCTAAAGCAGAGGGCCTCTAAGGGCTGTTAGGAGTTTTCAGTGGCTGCTGCAACAAAAGACCATAAACTCAGTGGCTTAACATTCTGGAAGCCAGAAGTCCAGATTAGATGTCCCTGGGCTAAAATCAAGGTGTTAGCAGGGCTAGTTCCTTTCTGGAGGCTCCAGGATAGAATCCGTTTTCTTCCCTTTTCAAGCTTCTGGAGGTCATCCATGTTGCTTGGTGCATGGCCTTGCTCTCTGTCTTCAAAGTTGCAACATTGGTGGAGTCTTTCTCATGACACCATCTCTGACCCTGACTCTTCCTGCCCTGTTTAAGGACCCTTGTGGGGACATTGGGTCCACCCAGATAACCCAGGATTATCTCCTCATCTTAAGGTCAGCTGGTCAGCACCCTTAATTCCATCTGCTACCTTAATTCCCCCTTGCTGTGTGAGGTAACATACCTTCTAGGACGTGGACATCTTTGTGAGGTCCTTATTCTGCCAACCACAGGAGAAGATAGTAAATGTTTTCACACACACATCATAAACATGCACCACACACGTACACACACACACAGCAGGTGTGTATCACATGCCACACACGTCACACATCACACGACATGAATACGGCACATGTGCTGTACGTGTGTCTTACCACATGCTATACATGTCACAGCACACATGACACACACACGGCGCCTACACGCATATCACCTAGCTCAGACCCTTTTCAGATCGAAGGACATCTGCTGGCTCACTTCTCCTGACCTTCCCTGTGGAAACTCACCGAGATAAGAACATCTTGTAAAGCCACTTGGCGTTGATGTGACACTCTAGTTCTGAGATTCGCTTTTAGAAAAGTGAGCTGTAGTTGCCAGCATGGTGGAGGGAGGGAGGGAACATTGGGGGATGGTGTGGTTCCCAGTTGGATGACTTGCCATCCAAACTGCACTCTCATCTGCGAGTCTGTGACCTCAGTAACCTTGGAGAGTGAACGACAGGGCATGGGTGGTTCAGGAAAGGCCTGGAGGAATTTTGTTAAATGGCTCTGTTCTGTTTGTGCATGGCGGGGGGGGGGCATGTGTTTGTATGCATGTGTGGCACATGTATGCTGTGTGGCATGCATTGGTGTGTGGATGTGAGTGGCATGTGTGATGTTTGTGCTGCATGTGCAGTGTGGTGGATGTGTGTGGTATTGTGTGATGTGCGGTGCACATGTGTGATAAGTGCGTGCGTGGCATTGTATATGTGTGATGTGTGTGTGTTTCTGTGGTATGTGTGGTGTATGTGGTGTGTGTGATGCAATATGTGTGGTGTGCGCAACCTATTGCAGTGCCTGGCTTGCTGCTCCCTCTTGAACTGCACTTTGTTTAATAAGCTCAGAGAAGCCACACTTACTGTGCCAGAGCTTTTATATTTGCTGCCTCTGTTCTGGAACAAAACCCAAGGCCACCAGGAGTATTGGCATCACCCCTGCTGTCCCCATATGAAATGGAGACTAGGCCCGGGGGAGCTGGTGTGGACCCCAGCCCCCTGGCCCCTCTCCTTCATCTGCTCTGCTGCCTTCCCATCTCGGGTCCTTCTGGAAAGTTGGGGGCCAGCTGTCTTTGGCTCAGCATACCACCATTTGGGCTTGCATCAGGTGCTGACGAGGGTTCGGTGAGCTGATGTGATGCCTAGTGCATAGTAGGTCCTCAGGAGACACCATTTGCTGCTGCAGCCCCTCCAGAACCCCTTGGCTCAAGAGGTATTTCAGAAGTCAGAACTTGCTGGGTTTCCAAGAGGTAGTGTGATGCCTGGGTCCCTGGGTGGCACAGTTTGCGCTGAACTACTAATCGAAAGGTTGGTGGTTTGAACCCACCCAGGAGCACCATGGAAGAAGAGACCTGATGATCTGCTTCCATAAAGATTACAGCCAAGAAAACCCTGTGGAGCTCAGTTCTACTCTGACACACATGGGGTCACCATGTGTTGGAGTCACGGCAACTGGTTTTACTATTTAGGCAGGAAAATGGAGAGGACACGGGGATGGCTTGATTCATACAGTGTCCACTGGGGCCAGGACTAAACGGGGCTTCTTGACTCACATGTTGGCGTCTCACTCAGGTGTCTGGGGCTCCATCATCACTGTTGGATGGGTTTCTTCGTTCTCCACGGTGGCCCAGGGCCCCTCCCTCTCACTATGTGGCCCCTCCAGCAAAGTCGTCAGACTTCTGACATGGCAGCTTGGTACTCCCAAGACTGCGGAATCAGAAGCTGCCAGGCATTCTCCTCCTCTTTTTTTTTTTTTAACCACTTTATTGAGATCTAATTCACATACCATAAAGTTTACCTGTTCAATGTGTACAATTCATTGGGTTTTAGTATGTTCAACAGGTTGTGCAACTGTCACCATAATCTAATTCCAGAACATTTTTATCACCGTAAAAAGAAGCCCCATACCCATTAGCAGTCACTCCTCGTTTTCTCCTCCCCCCATTCCCTAGACAACCACTAATATACTCTCTGTCTCTGTGCATTTGCCTGTTCTGGACATTTCATTTAAATGGAATCATATAGTATGTGTCCTTTTGTGTCTGGCTTCTTCTAGTTAGCATAACATTTTCAAGGTTCATCCATATGTAGCATGAATCAGTACTTCATTCCTTTCTATGGCCAAATAATATTCCATCGTAGGAGTAGACCACATTGTGTTTATGCATTCATCTATTAATGGACACTTGACTATTGTGAAGAGTGCCACTATGAACATTCATGTACAAATCTTTGTGTGCAGATATGTTTTCCATTCTTTTGGGTTGATTCCTAGGAGTGGGGTTGCTGGGTCATGTGGTGACAGCCAGGCCTTCTTATGTCAGTAGCCTGGAATGGCCAGAGCCTTGCTTCCACTGCATTGTCTTGGCTGAAGTGAGTTGCAGGCCCAACACAAAGTCAGGGGAGGGAATGACACAAGGGCCTGAATATCGAGAGGTGGTGTTCATTGGGGGTCTCGTGCAAAGTTTTCAGCATGGAACCTGACACACATTAGGTGCTCAGTAAATGTTACTCCCTGTGATGCTTTTTATTACTAAGATTAATAATACAAAACCAGGGCAGTAAGGAAAACTCAAACTGTTAAGACTCAAATCTGCATCCACCCTCAATATTTAGGGATCATTGGCACAGTCTCAGATTGGCGTGGTACCAGATCCACATGCTGAGAACTGTGAAGGCTACTAGAGGTCAGAGACTGACCCCAGCACTTGACAAGATGCATAGGAGGCAATACATGTTCATTTTAGAAAATATGAAACTAAAGGAAAAAACGTAAGAGGAAAATAAAGTCACCTGTCCTTTTACCCACAGAGATAACTACTGTTAATATTTTGCTTTCTCCCCTTCAAGTATTTTTTCTGTGTCACGTATATAAGCGTATATATTTTTTGTATGCATTATATGCATAAGCATATAAACAAGACTTCCTGCAAACCCAAGTAGAACACTGAACCCCATCCCCCATCTCTAGGTACTTCTGAGATAACTGACCTGGTTGAATGAGTTTATATATGAGAAAGTGCTTTTTAAAAATCCCCACGAGACTGTTAAAATCAGGACAAACATATGGGTCAAAGTGAGGTGGTAGGTTTTGTCACATTTATTTTTCCTATTAATCACCAGAGCCCTTACATGGCTTATTAGGGGAAGTCCAGTAATTTCCCCTCCTTTAAAGTGCCCAGGACTCCTAGGGACTTACTATGGCTAGAATGACAACAGCTGCTTCTGACTTCAGGCTAATATATTCCCACTGTTGCTCCTTGCAACCACCTGGTGTTGCTGTTGAAGACTGATCCCACGCAGTTTTGGTAGCCAGCCTGCTCACTGCTTCCTTGTCCAGATTCTTGCATGGTCCATAGTGTTTCGTCAAGGGAGAAAGATCCCACTCCTTCAGTGCTAAACTTGACTCTGGATGCTCTGCTTATGGGCTCCTGAAACTATCTTCTAGCCACTTCCCAAAGCAAGAGCGAGTCATGGACTTAAAGCCACTTGCTCTTCCTTACTCCTTAGGGGCTGCCTCACTAAGAGATGAGACAGCTTTTTCAGGGGTGTTCCAAGCACAGAAGGTCTTCTCCTCTCAGGACAGTGGGGCCAAAACTCTCTGTACCCAAATAATTAAGGGACATATCCTTGGGGAAGAACCATTACTGCGAGAGGACTTAACCTTGCATCTAACCTTTGTGTAACTGACAGGAGTCATTTCAAGTGTCTCTTCTTTGAAGCAGAAGGTCGGCTAGGTGAACTGCAGTGTCTGCCCTGGACCTAGGATGAACCGTTCACACTTTCAGGACTCCTGTTCACTGCCTATGTTATTTAATCTTTACCATTGCAAAGCACCCTTTTATAGACAATGTTAAGGGAATAAAATTATGTATTTATATATTATTGTGTGCACACACGTGTGCCTGCATGCATATATAGTATTATATTTTATAAAATATTTCACTCATTAAAGAAACGTTTATTGAAGCCCCCTGTGTACCCAATGTCCCTGGGTGGTACAAATGGTTTGCGCTCAACTAGTAACAAAGGTTGGAGGTTCAAACCCACCCAGTGGCACCATAGAAGGCCTGGAAATCTGCCTCTGTAAAGATTACAGCCCTGTGGAACAGTTCTATTCTGACACACATAGGGTCACCGTTGAGTCAGAACTGACTTGAGAGCAACGAATTTGGGTTTGTGTGTGTGCCAGATGTATGTAACTGAAATGTGTGTATATGTATGTGTGTGTATACAGTTGTCATGTATTTGAGAACACATTCATTTACTTACTCCACAGATATTTAATAAGCACTTTTTGAAGTAGATCGCCAGGCCTTTCTTCCAAGGCGCCTCTGAGTGGACTGGAACTGCCAACCTTTCTGTTAGTAGCCAAGCGTGTGAACCATTTGTACCACCCAGGGGCTAATAAGCACTTTTCTGTCTACTGGGGATACTGAGACGAGTCAGTACCCTCATGGAGCTCATAGTTATATTAATGCTGCTTCTTAGTTTAAAAAGAGCAGGTAAGTTGAGTACTTTTCATAAAACAACCTGACCTATGCAAAACATTATTTCTGCGTAATCCTTGACTTTTCAAAAAGATGTACCTCTGAGTTGGAAATTCAGAGAGGCAGGACCGCATATGCTTGGGGACAGGCTTGTTTATTTTGCTTATCTGAAGTGAGATAAAGAGTATCTCCAAATGGGCCAGCTTCCAACTTAGGCCATATATACAAAGCACCTCATTTTAAAAGAGAGAGTGTAAATTATTTTGCCCGTGTTTATTGTCTGCTACAAGAGAGATGTAGAACTTTTCACATGTGCAGAAGCAGCAGTTTTTGCAAATAAAAAGGCTTCCCGGAAGCATGACAAATGCAAGACTAACAGGTGTAGCACAGATTGAAGGCGCACGCGTGGTTCTCATCAGCTGCCACCCTCCTGCTTTAAACCTAGGTCTTCCTGTAACAACAACGAAAGTTATTTCTCCTGAGGCTAGGGTTGATAATCCTCCTTTCCACCCCTTCTCGTAACAGCATTTCTTACAGAGGTTCCACAGAGAGGCGAGACAGCCAGCAATTAAAGAAGGCACCTGGAAGGGGTAAAAGGGAGGAGCCCTTAGACTTGACATCAGCAGTTCTGGGTTTGACCCAGAACTGTCTGGGTGATCTTGGGTCTGTTACCTCCTTTGGTTCTGAGAATGACAGTTTCAGTTTTTTGGCACCCCCAAGCAAAGCAGGGTGGAAGGGGCCTGTCAACCAGCAGTTAACTGCTCCCCAGGGGGCATTTGGCAATGTCTGGAGACATTTGTGGTTGTCACAACTTGGGGGCGGGGAGAAGGGGGGAGGAAGGATGCTACTGGCATCCAGTGGGTAGAGGCCAGGGATGGGGCTAAACATCCTGCAAGGCACGGATGGTCCCAAATGTCAGTTGTGCCGAGGTGGGAAAACCCAGGTTTGCAACCTTGGGGTCAGCTCAAGGGGGCTGGTGTTTCAGCTTCCCGAGCTCTGGTGGCAGCTCCTCCGAGGCGCGTTGTCCTTTCCCGTTTTCGCGTCGTAAGGGACGGACCCTCGCCTCACACCCACGCCGCACTAGGAGAGGCGGGGACGCAGCCCTATTCAAAGCCTCTCAGGTGACCCTGCTGCACGCAAAATCGCAACGGGGACGTCTGTGGCCCCGCGCCCCCCAGAAAAATCGCCCGAAAGGCTCGGACGGCTCCCGCCGACGCTCGCGACGCCCGTCATCTGCGCCCTGAGACCCGGCTCTCGACCACCTGACCTGCCCAGCGCCCTCGCGGCGGCCGCCTGGCGCGCCGGGTTCAAGAACTCGGCGCGCGCGCGCGCAGACGGCGCGTTTCCGTCGGAAGCTGCCGGCGCGC
>NW_004444058.1:6459715-6509797 GCF_000243295.1 Trichechus manatus latirostris
CTCCCCCCCGCCTCGCCCAGGCAATGACAGCGGCTCCGGCGTCTCCGCAGCAGATCAGGGACCGGCTGCTGCAGGCCATCGACGCCCAGAGCAACGTAAGTGCCTGTCGCGCGGGCCGGGACGGAGGCCGCGTGCGCCCGGGACCCTCCCTCTCCCCAGTGCCCCGCGCCTGCCGGGCCCCGGTAGACCTGCCCGGACCCCCCTGCCCCCGAAGGCCGCTGCCACCCCGGCTCTCGCCCCCTGGGCCCGGACCGGGGCCAGGTCGGGCAGCTCGGCGGCACCCGGTACGTGAGGCCGAGGCTTCCGTGCGGCCTGGGCGGAGGGAGCGGACGGGGGCCGAGGCCAGAGCTTATCCTCCCCTCGAGCTCCTGCTCGTGGACCCTTACTGCTCCGGACGGAGCTCGCCCGCCTCGCCCTACCCCTGGGGCTCGAGACCCCCGGGAAGCCCTCCCGGTAGGGGGGAAGGGAGGGAGAAGGGCTGTGGAGCAACTGGTGTCTCGGCCATGACTCGGGGAGCCCGTGCCTCCCTGTGTGTAGGCCTTCTGGATGACCAGGGAAGTTCTTTTTCTCTCGCCTCGCGGCTGCAAGCATCTAACTGGCTTCGGAGGGAAGCCCCTGGCCTGCTTTGCCCCTACCTGAGTGTCCAGGGCGCATGGAGAGCCCCTCTCCGTTCTGCGACTGGACCTGCCTTTGCGGGATCTCTCTTGGGGTCGCTGCGGAGGGAAGATGATTTGGGGGATGGGGTGGGATCCTTCCTGCTCCTTGTCTGGATATAGGTGACCATTGTGGCTCTGACCAAGCCAGGGAGCCCTGCTTTTTGGTAGTGAATTAGAGGTAGTGGTTTTGTCTCCCAGTTCCCCAACAACCCTGCTTTGGCTCACTCCCATCCCCCTACCTAGGGGTCACAACCTGGTGGGTGGTTTGTGTTTCGAGATGGTCAGGGTTAACTCCAGAGTGTTGCTTTCACAGGTGCCCCTCCTCGGAGGCTACTGTTTGTAGAGGGAACACTCCTCTCCTGTGTGTGTGTAGGTGAAGACCCATCATGTTCGTCTCATATTCTCTACCAAGAGTTTATTGGCAGTAGGGATCATTTTTCTCTGTGACAGGAGCAGGTTGGGCAATGGGAAGATGCAGTGGCACCCAGGTATGGAGTGAACCCCTTGCATTTGCTGGGTGGCCAGGAAGTGGACATTGAGATCAGTTTTTAATGTGCTGGGGATGGAAGAAAAAGTCGCCCTGGGCTTGGCCAGGTAACTCAGATTTCTTCCATCACAGTAGCTTTAGTTTTTCCTTTAGGTAAGCTTGGCTACTTATTCTTAGCAGTATTCCTTGGTCCTGGTGATTTTGGAATGATTCACATTGTGTTAGACAATTGTGGTAGAAATTGGGGGGTTATGATCTTTCTAAGGCTCTGATTTATGTGTCACAGTAATTTTCTTGTTTCTGGGCTTTAGGTCCCACTAAAATTGACTAGTGGTAATCGTCTTTAACAAACGTGGTATACATTTTTGTTGTGACTTTGGGTGTGGAGTAGGCATATACTACATAAAACCTTCCAGAATATGCTCTTTGCAGTAACTGGTGCTGCTGCAGTTCCCCAGACTGAAATATTAGAGAATAAAACAAGTAGCACGAGAAACGTAGTCTTGGTGACTTTTGCATCTTTTGTCGAGCTAGAACCTGATTTACATGCTTACTTACCTAGACTCCGAGAGGCCGCTAAGGTGTTAGCACTAATCCTTAATACTGAGGAGAGCTTTGGGATCAGGAGGCGCTTTGACAGGTGGTCACGATGTTGTAGATGAGGTGGGGGCAGTGACCACAGAGGGGTCCAGGATCTATCAGGCTCTCATCTAAAGGGTTCTTATAAGTAGAGGAGGGGGAAGAGGAAGAGGGGCTAATAGGGATCTGGGAGGGAACAAATGTTACTTTTGTGTATTTTAGCGTATGCAAAAACGTCATATTCATTCATACTGGCGTGTGGTTACGTTGCATGGTTTGGCATTCAGATTTTGTATGGCACATTTTGGGGAGGCTCTCGTGATAGGTGTGGAGGTGTTTGGCTCTTAATCAAAAGGTTGGAGGTTCCATTCCACCCACAGGTGCCTTGGAAGAAAGGCCTGACAGTCTCTTTCTCCAGAATCAGCCATTGAGAACCCTATGGAGCAGAATTCTGCTCTGACATACATGAGAGGCACCATGAATTGGAATTGACTCAACAGCACCTGTTAGTGATGGGTGTATGTAGAGTCCTGCTGAAGTGCGGGGGATGAAATTGGGAAATTGTCTCTCTGAATATGAGGTATGACGAAAGCTCCTCTTTTAAAAGCTGCCATTATCAGTGGTCGTCTGTGAGCGTTTTTAAAAGCTATTTGACAGGAGCGTGGCTTTCAGCGACTACTGGATAGGAACCTCAGCGCTGTGGCAGAGTAAGTGACCGGAGACGGTGATGTGGGCCTTGGCACGTGCATGTGTCTCCAGTTTCCACCAAGTTGACCTGGCTCAGGTGAGAGTAAGGTGCCTCCAGCATAGGCCTTGTTGGCCCGCAACTGCTCTCTTGCACCTTGCCCGGTCATCAATCTCAGTTCTGGATAGTTGGTTGACACATATTTAAGATGCTCATGAAAACAAAACAAAATAAACCAAGGGAAAAAAACAAAACAAAACAGGGGCAGTGTTGAAGAGACAACACTAAAATTAAACCTCTTCTGAGAGGAGCGATAGAGAATTGTGTCACGTAATGCTTACCTTTATGGGCATTCAATTATGGTTAACAAACGTAGCTTTTGCTGGAAACAGCAGTCAGGTTGCTGACCTAATGTCCACAAGTATCTGCAAAGTTCAAGCAGCAGTGCGAAGTAACAAAGTAATGTTTGCTGACCACCATCCTCTTGAAGGCCCTCCAAGGGGAAAGTTGTTTCTTTGCTCTGAGTTTTAGCCTCTGGAGTGTTTGAATTTCTACAGCAGCAGGCTAGAAGTTAATAATTTCTGCCAACTCGGTGATAAAGTAAATCCTTCTCAATCCTTTCTAAAAAACGGTTAACAGTTTTTCAGAGCAGAAGCAGCCTTTCTCTCTTCGTGGTGTGCATTAGCCCAGAGGGTGGAAGTTTCTCCAAGGTGTAGTGTGCACACTTGTTCCAGCTGAATCTTGCTTCATGATAAGCATAGTCCAGGGCTGTGCCTTCCTTTCCTGCAGAAATCTTCATGTGTCCACCCAAGCACAGGTTCCCCAGACAGCGACTTGGCTCCTATTCGTCTCAGCACGCATTGTTTCCCCAGTGTACAGGCTCTGCCTCCTGACTAGAGTGCAGGCCACGTGCGGACACTGCATGTCTCGCCTCCTCTCACTCGAGCAGAAGCATCTGGCACACGCCTAAGCGCTTGTTAAACAGACTTCACTCCAGGCTCCTACTCGGATCTGTGACGGTGGAGCTCTGCTTGATCACCTTTTTACCTGAACCCGCGGGACTGCTGGTTGTCCAGAAGCTCTGTCGTGGAGTTGTCTAACGCCAAACTCGGAGAGTGGGGGAATCACAGGCGCCTTGAGACCCTGCTCTGGAACCGGGAGGAGGACAGACGTCAAAGAGGGCCTTGCAGTTGAGAGGCATCCGAGACAGGGAAGTATCCCCAAAAAAGTGGAATCAAGGTACGAGGCAGGGCTTGATAAATGCCAGGTGAGTGCTCTGTGTGTTCCAAGCAGAGAGAGGCTGACGAGGGTGTTCCAGAAGGAGAGGCCATTGAACTGTTGAACTAGCCCTGGACGTCTACACACATACTTCCACTGGTCAGCTTCTCCGGCAGGAGCCTTCTCAGTTGTTGGTCCCCCCCCCCCATCTATAGTTGTGCAGTCATTTAGATAAAGCAAGTAAAGTCATGTAGTGTCCACCTAGAAAACACAAAAGTTAGTGGCCTCTCTGGGAGACGATGACAGGCACCTGAGCGGTGGTTCTGGGTATTCCTGGTCCTTCTTTGTGTCTCAGGTTCCTCGGAACCATAAGAAGTTCATGTTATGGTGACTGCAGGGCCTCTGCAGACAGACATGGACAAGAAGGACGTTTTCCCACTTTGGAAATGGAAGGTAAAAACATTGCATAGCTTTTACGGCTGCAGGCCCCTCATCTGAAAGTGGGGTTGGGGATGGTTATCCTTTTGGATCCAAGGCTCCAGCTCTGGAAGGGGCAGCAGAGACTGAAGTAGGTTGTGATAGAAGGTGGGTTTTTTGTTTTCTTTCTTAAATATCTGTGCGAGGTGCCTTGCATGAACTTTCTAAAATAGCACAATTCTAAACAGGGTGGGCACGTTACCTGTATCTGTGTAACGCTTTAACAGAGTTTCCTTGTTCCGTCCAGGAGCCTTGCAGAGGGAGCTGGGGTGAGTGTCTAAACCTGTTGCCATTGAGTTGATTCCAACTCATAGCAACCCTATACCAAAAGAACCAAACCAAACCTATTGCCATCAGGTGGATTTCAACCTATAGCGACCCTATAGGACAGAGTAGAGCTGCCCCATAGGGTTTCTAGAGAGTGGCTGGTGGATCGAACTGATGACCTTTTGGTTGGCAGGCGAACTCTTAACCACTGTGCCACTAGGGCTCCAGCGACCCTATAGTCTCCCCTGT
Source organism: Trichechus manatus latirostris (assembly GCF_000243295.1). Classification (NCBI taxonomy): domain Eukaryota; kingdom Metazoa; phylum Chordata; class Mammalia; order Sirenia; family Trichechidae; genus Trichechus; species Trichechus manatus. Next base: position 6,464,334 of record NW_004444058.1, read on the forward strand.
TTTCCAGTGCAAAGAGCATCATGATAATACTGTTAGCTGCTGTTGAGTCGACCATCAACTCCTGGTGACCTCATAGGCAATGGATTGAAACACTGCCCAGTCCTGTGCCATCCCTGTGATCGGACCGTTGTGCTCCAGAGGATTTTCATTGGCTGATTTTCAGAAGTAGATCACTAGGCCTTTCTTCCTAGTTCATCTTAGTCTAGAATCTCCTCTGAAACCCGTTCAGACTCATAGCAACGTGCAAACCTCCACTGACAGATGGGTGGTGGCTACGGATGAGGTGCATTGGCTGAGAATCGAACCCAGGTAGTGGGGACCATTGATTGGGTGTTTCCTGTGGCCAGGTACTGGACAAGATGCTTTTGTTCCTTATTGAATTAATGTTGTGACTTACCAAAGTTAGGGGTACTGTAAGTGATAATGCTTCTGACTCAACTCCACCGCAGGAGTCCCTGGGTGGTGCAAACATTAAGCACTTGACCACTAACTGAAAGGTTGGTGGTTAAAACCCACCTAGAGGTGCCTTGGAAGAAAGGCCGGGCAATCTGCTTCCAAAAGGTTACAGCTTTGAAAACCCTGTGGATCAGTTCTACTCTGCACTCATGGGGTCGCCATGAGTCAGAATCAACTCAACGACAACTGACAACAGCAGCAAACATCGCTCACTGCTCTCAAAAGATGGAGAGGCGGCTTCAGAAGAGGCACGAGGGGCAGCTCTCTTGCTGGTGAGAAAAGGTGTGGGAGCCTCTTGTGTCCCACACATACTTATACAAGATTACAGCTTGGGTTAGATTTGCCAGTGACACAGCTGACAGGTTGGAGATGTTAGAAACCTGTCCCGAAACTACCTCAGATATCTGTCCTGCACAGACTCCTGGGCCCGAGGAGTGGGAACTGCAGCTGATGGGGATTTTCATTTGACTCTTCTAACTTCATTGTCTGTCTCAAGACTATGGCACTTTGAAAACAAGCTTGAAATGCCTTGATCTTGCAGAAAAGAGGCATCTTATAAACTGCAAAATGGGAGACTATTGACTTCAATTCTCAAGTAGAAGATATAAAATTTGAATGTGCGGACCCAACCTCAGCACATTTGGTTGCTTTCCTGCCTTGTTTTTTGTAATTGTGAGCAGAACGTATGAGGAGAGCAGTGTGTCATTTTATGACTCTGGGAAAAGGGCAGGGAACAAGTGTCGGTCATGCAGCAGGTGTCATTCCTTGTTTGTGACTCACTCTTGTCACCGTGGAAAAAGGTGGACGTTGTGCTGTGTCTGCACGGAGGCCTCGAGGTGGCCCTCCGCGGTGTCTTTGAGACGGAGTGTGCTGTCCTGGCTGGTGGTCACAGAGTCATAAAGGGCTGTCTGTTTGCCTGTGGGAGAGGCTTTTGTCCTGGATAAAGGTGTGAAGGGCATGTGTGGTCACCTGGTCCCTGGGTTGGAGATGCAGGGCATGTGGTAGGACACTGAGCTTGGGGCCAGGTGGAGGGGCTGCACACCCTCTCCTTGATTCTGGTGTCCACGGGGCATCTTCACAGACAGAGTACTTCTTCCTTTAGAACCGGGCCAGCCCATCTCGGGTGCCTGCACCCACTGGGTGGGCTCCCTCCTCTGAGGATGCCTTCTGGAAGGAAGCTGGTGCTTACTTCCTTTTGTAGAAATGGTGTTTTCTCCCCCATTTTTCCATTCCTGGTAGAGCTGTCTGAGTTGGCCGGACCCTCTGGAGCCCTGACACCAAGAGTCACAGGGCTGAGTGGTGGTCCAGTGGTGGCTGTGTGGGCAGTGTGTGTTCAGCCTGGCCTTGCTCACACCATGCCCATAGCAGCCTTCTGAAATGGCTACTGTCTGCTCTTGGGTACACATCTGTGGACGCAGGACTTCCTGACCTGGACATCCTGTGATCTCGGGTACACATGTGTGGACATGGGGCTCCCTGACCTGGCCATCCTGTGATCTTGGGTACACGTGTGTGGACACGGGGCTTCCTGACCTGGCCATCCTGTGATCTCGGGTACGTGTGTGTGGACACAGGGCTCCCTGACCTGGGGCATCCTGTGTGTTCTGGGGTACACACGTGTGGATGTGGGGCTCCCTGACCTGGGGCATCCTGTGTGTTCTGGGGTGCACACGTGTGGATGTGGGGCTCCCTGACCTGGGGCATCCTGTGATCTCAAGTATGTGTGTGGACACGGGGCTTCCTGACATGGGGCTCCCTGACCTGGGCATCCTGTGATCTCGGGTACAGATAATGTGGACACTGGGCTCCCTGACCTGGGGGCATTCTCCTGAGTCAGGAAGCTGCCAGTATCCTGCCTGCTGTCTCTGAAAGTGCTCTTGGGTGGTTCTAGCTTTCGGGAGGCAGTGTAGCTCCATCCCAGTCACCAGCTGATAGCACTGTGCTTAGGGAAAGAGGGTAAACTGGGAAAGGCAGCTCTGCAGTTGAGTAAACCCTTCTAGCGAGTGCTTCTGCTGCTGGGGATGAAGGAGGTAGACCTGAATCTGCCCGGCACCTGCCCTTGTGAGTCCTGGAACCTCCAGGGAGGGAGGGCAGAGGAAGAGCCAGTCCTGGGACAGGTTCTGAGTATTCGGACAGGATGCTGTGTGAACACCTGGGCGTGGGGCAGGGAGTTGGTGCAGCCCGTGGGGCTACAACTCTTCTGTCCAAATACAGCAGTTCTTCTTTTGTTTTATTTCAAGATGGTTTAGAATTCTTAACAGCCGGAAATGAGTTTTTATAGACTGTTTTATCAGTTGAATGTTCAGAATGAAAATTTTCACAGTCAGGTATAAGAAATCAGTTCTTGGCTTATTTCTGGAGAGGGGACCAGTTGCCTATGAGTTGATTCCGATTAATGGTGACCCCATATATGTCAGAGGGGAACTGTGCTCCTCAGGGTTTTCAGTGGCTGATCTCTCAGATCACCAGGCTTACTGGGAGAGGTGCCTCTGAGTGGACTTGAGCCTCCAACATTTCAGTTAGCCAAGCTCATTCACCTTTTGCACCAACCGGGGTCTAGTGGGAGGGGAAGGAAGAGCTCAAAAGAAGGAATGGCTATTGGGTCCCTGAACAGTTGTGCTCTCGGCCAGGGGACGGGAATTGAGGGGGCAGGTGTCAGGCTTTGTCTGTGAGCCAAGGGGGCCTGGGGTGGGAGCATGTGTGTGAGACTGTCTTCTGGCCTGGGTCAGGTTTGTGCTGTGTGGCTTTCTGGGGGCACAAACCTGGGTTGGGAGGTGGGGAGCTTCTGGGAGGTGGGCCCTGGCTGTTCGGAGGGAGGCTACTGATTGTAGTCGGAGCCGGCTCAAGGCAGACCAGCAGGTGCGGGGAATGTGCAGACCAGCCTGGCTCTCAGACTTGCGACCTTCGCATGCCTTACGCTTCTGTGATTCTGTGTGGAGCACATTAAAGAGAAGGTATTGCGCCACATGCCCCGTGGGGAGCTGCATCTGGGGGACTACCAGGCCTTTGAAGCCCCTAGGACTGCAGCAACGTTTCCTGGGTTTATCTACTGGAGTAATGTCAGAAGGCCCCTGAATTCAGTTGGGCCCGGTTCCCAAGTGGAGCCTGGGCCCCAGCTGTGGACAGGGGAGGCCGGGAGGAGCGTGGACCATGAACTGGCTCTGTGGGATGTGCTTGGTGTCCCCACATAGTTCTCTGAATCCCTCCTGGAAGTACGGGCTGCTTCCTCATTGAGGGGCATTTGTCCAGTGTCACAGAGCAGAGAGTAGTGGTAGCTCTGGATCTAAATCCAGGCCGGTCAGCTCTGGAGCGGCCTGTGGGTTAACGAGGACGGTTTCCCGCCTCCTACACAAGCGGGCCCAACGGGAAATTTAAACTCGAATGTTGCTTCTTGAATATCCACTTCCTTCTTACTTCTTAGCATCTTTCCCCCTTAAATTCTTCTAGTCTGATGACTCCTAACCTTTTTTAATGTGAGGGTCTATTTTTGTTATTAGAAACTTTCAGGAACTTCCACATAATGACAGTTGTACTTGGAGTAGGTCCCTGGGTGGCGCAAATGGCTTGCACTCAACTACTAACCTAAAGGTTGGCAGTTTGAACCCATCCAGCGACACTGTGAGAATAAGACCTGGCAGTCTGCTTCCATAAAGATTACAGCCAAGAAAACCCTGTGGAGCAGTTCTACTCTATCACATGGGGTTGCCATGAGTTGGAATCAACTCAGTGGTAGCGGGTACTTGGAATTACACTGTTTTTTGAGACAATTCAAGGATAAAAGCTACCCTTAACGCAGCTATGCTCTTAGATGACGTTAAATCTTGTCATCCAAGCGCAGTCTAATGAACTCAGGACTAACCTTTGCCACCTAGGATTCAAAACCCTCTGCACTCTCTCTGGGAACCCTGCCATCCCATCACCTCTTTTCTGGAAGCCGTCCGTGGTTCACTCCAAGACAGCCTGCTCGAGGACCTCATGTATTTTAAATGCTATCTTTCTGTTGATGATGGGTCTTGCTGATCCTGTTGGCGACTGGGTCACAGGCATGAGCTGCTTCCTAAGAATCCAGAACTCCTGCACAAGAGCTTGTTGATCTTCCATGAACAGGGCTAGCCCTCAGATCAGGTGCTCACACTTCCTGGGAAGGGGCTGGGAGTGCGCGGCACAGGACTTCATGGGCCTCAGGCAAGTTTAACGTGTACAGCCACCCTGTGAGGTCGGTGCGAGTGAGGACACTGAGGCGTGGCGGACACGTGGCTGGAAGTGGCCCTAGCTCCAGACACCGGCCCTCGCCCACCTGCTGGGCTCCCCACACCCCATTCCCAACGTGCAGATGTACACGCCGGGTTGGCTGTGGAACATCTTCATGCTTGACTGGAAAGGAAGCTGTACCTGGACGGTGCTGTGGCTTCCCGCCAGGATAAGGCAGGGGATTTTTTCAGCTCCCATTTATGAGCCCTGACAGAGAAGATGGCACTTTATTTCAGATCCTGCCCTTAGAGACACTGTGAGATGCCACCTTGGCCCAGGCCTGGCTCCTGGGGCCATGTGACACCCCACCGCCTGCCCCGAACATGCCTGGCTCCCCGCCTGAACTGATTTTCATTGTCATGGCCTGAAAGTGGGTGGTGTACTCGAGTCCACAAACCTGGCTGACCGGCCTCATGGTGGTGTGGAACCGAGCCAGCTTACCCGCTGTGTGCACAGAGTGATTTTATAGGTGGCTGGCCAGTGCATGGTGGCTGACGTTGGCCCTGGTGTGGGGTCCTGAGGTGCGGATGCTGCAGTCAGGCACATCACCGATGGAATGACCATGGCTCAGATGAGAGCCCAGTAGGTAGTGGTGGTCCTGCCTCCAGCCTGGGCCCTGACCTTGTGGTCCCGCGGCCCTGCTCATACCTTCCGTAGGGGACACACACTCTTCTCCGGCCCCTACCCACGCTCTCACTTCCATCTGGCAGAGCCATAGCTCCACTGGCACACTTGGGGCCCAGTCCTCCAGCTCGGGTCTGCTCAGCCCCGCAATACACTCTGCCCTGCACTGATCCAGCTGTCAGCAGTCTTGGTCCCCTGTCATCAGTCCCCTGGCCCAGTGTGAGTTGGGGTGTGACCTGGTGGCTTCTGGGTAGCTGACTGCCCTCCTGCTCTTAGATTGGCTCCCCTGAATGCCACTCATTTACCTGTCAGCCCTCCACCCTGGTGCATGGGCAGGTGACTGATGGGTACGCATGCAGTACTGAAGAGTAAGCATGTACTGCTGACATGTAGGGTGTAGCACTGGCGGCTGGAGTGTAGTGCCAACAGCTGGCATGTAGCGCCAATGTGTAGGCACGTAGACAGGGCCCAGATGACCCTGCTCTAGGAGAAGGAGAAGGAGAAGGTGACTTTCCCAGAGGCCCCAGCAACACTCCCTGTGCCTTCCCGGGGCTCGATGAGACCATGTGCCAGCCATGATGTCAGCACTGGAATATGCCAGTGGACCCCGCTAAATCTGGAGGTGATGTCCATTTCCCAAGACAGCCAGACTCAGAGTAGGGGATGTCCCAGAACCATCAGGGTCCTGTTAAGAGGGGAAGGGGTGGTAGCTGGTGGCTGGGGTAGAGCTGGCCAAGTCTCCTCACTGCATGCTAACTTAATGGCGCGTCTGATGTGAAATGGTCATCAAATAGGTGTCATGCTGTCCTGGGAGAGTGGGTTCCAGGAGACAAAATCAAAGGCCACCAAAACGTAAGGCCCAGAGGAATGGGGGATGGGCTAGGTGGCGTGTGGTCAGTGCGGAATTGTGAGCACTTCCTCTCCTGGAAGAGCCCGCTGACTCTGACAGCCCCAGAACGGCCCGGGCTGGGCGAGACCCTGTGGACCAGGGGCTACCCGTTCCCAGGCAAGAGCCAGCACTGGCCCACAGTTCTCAGCTCAGGGGCGCTTGACTGGGGCCTGGGAGGGCTAGTCACATCCAATTGCTGCCGTTTCCTGCCCACTGCTGAACCTGGGTGACTGGAACCTGGTTTCCCCTTAGGTTAGCTGAGAGGTAGGGTCAGGGAACGTTCAGGCCTCCTGAGGGCCCTGGATGGAACCCTGAGGCTAGCCTGCACCCCAGGTGTGGGTTCTGCTCCCACTTCTGCTGCTGCTGGCCTGGCCACATGTAAAGTGTGTGTCTTACTTATAAGGAGAGGAGGTCCCTGGGTGACATAAACAGTTTAAATGATTACTAACCTAAAGGTTGACGGTTTGAACCCACCTAGTGATACCATGGAGGAAAGACCTGACCATCTGTGTGTAAAGATCACAGCCAAGAAAACCCTGTGGGGCACTTCTACTCTATAAAGCATGGGGTCATCATGAGTCAGAATTGACTCCATGGCAACAGGTTTGGTTTTTGGCTTTTTGTCAGGGGAGGCCTGTGAATGGGCATTTCATTTTCACTTCCACTTCCACTAAGGAGCTTCTGAAGCACTTGCATTTCTCACTTTGAAGGTTGGTCCATGTAGATGTGCCACTGACTGTGGAGCCCACCTCTCAGTGATGGGCACATCACCCCCAGGTATGGTGGGGGCTTCCTACCTTGTTTGTAGCCTTCCCCCCTCCACACACTCAGCTTAAATGACTGCTTAGGGACTGGGATTGGGGTGGGAGAACAGAGAGGGAAACTCTGTCCTGTTTTTTTGTCACTGTCCCTGGCACTGTGTGTGTCTGCGTGTCTGTCTTGTGGACAGGTTCCCTCCACCCAGTGAGAAGCACAGGTGCTCCTGAAGTTGACCCGTTGAAGGTGAGACATTGAAGAGGGAGGGATGTCCTTTACTGCATCCAGTCTGCAGATTCCTGGAGAGGCGCCCTGGCCTGGCCAGGGTGGAGAGAAGAGCATAAGAGGATGACAGTGCCCACAGGAAGTAGGGGCAGGCGTTTCCAGAAGAAGTGGGTCCGTGTGCGGACAGAAGCAGTAGGTGTCCACAGAACAGTGTGGTCCCAGGTGCTGGGATGAGTACAGTGGGGACACTGGGCTGGGCAGGTGGAGGTTGTGGCAGCCTAGGTTTGCTTTGATGTTTGGCAGTTTTTATCTGCAGTGTTACTGGTCTAGCATCACCCATCTGAGTATGCTGTCAGCCCCATGTGGATTGGGGTGACTGAGGGGCAGCAGCTTGTCCATCACCCTTGGAACAGTGCTTCTGTGTGGAGAGCGAGTAGATGGGGTTCTACATCAGGGTGGCAGGGATGCATCCAGGTTGGGAGTAGGAAGTGCATCACTGCTGTGGAAACAGTGACCTTGGCCCTATGGGGCCTTGTGTTTGTCATCCCAGGGCATCTCCTGGCCACTACACTGCCCTCCAGGCCTGCCACAGGGGCAGTGCTGAGTACAGTTATCCCATGAGTGAGTGAATAAGTGAATGAAGGAGCCCTGCAGGCACGGCCCCGCTCAGCCCTGTCCGCATTCCCCACCCTGGCCTCTCACAGCCATTCCCCAGATGCTTGCAGAGCCCACGAGCTCTGACTCTGTGCCTGGTGCCCAGTCAGCACCTGCTGTGCTCAGCGTACTGTGCGTGTAGGTCTGTGGTACCCCGACCGCTCTGAGGTCCCAGCCTGCCACTGCTTCCGCCTCCCTGTGCATCCTTTCCTGCATTGGCCTGGAGGGATGGCGTCCCCCACTGTGGAGCCATGTTGCTAATGTCCAGTCTAAGCCCTCCAGGTGGCATATGGTAGAGAAGACAGTCTTTCATCCGGTGGAAACTTGGGCCATGGAGCTGGGCTGAGCTGAGCTGGGGTCTGGACGTTGCTGCTCACCTGTAGCCTTGGGCAGGGTAGGACCTCACCTGTGTGAATCCCCACTGCTGCGGAAACTGTTAAGCGGGGGCATGGCCAATGCCATACGGAGGTCCTGGACATGCTTGGTGGTGGGCAGCTGTCCCCTTGAGCTACCATCTTGGTCCTGGTCTCTGCTTCCACGTTGCCTTTGGAGAATTGCTCGTCTCCCCCTGCCTCCCTCCCTCCTCGCCATTGGGCAGTGTGACCCCATCTAGCCAGTCCTGGGGCGGCATCTTTCTGGCCAGTGATTGGTTCAGGATGCACCTGTTACCCGATCAGAGTCCAGGTGAGAACGTTCTAGGACTATGCTGGGAGCACTGGGGAGACTTGGGTGGGAAAGGGTGGAAAACTGTGTGGAGATGCCAGCCTGGGGGTGGGAGTAGGACCAGGGCTGCTGGCATGAGCCTGCCCTGCACTGGTCAGTGTAGTGAGCATGGCTTTCTTTCTTGGTTGAGTCCATCTGGGCAGGCTTTTCTGTCACTTGCAACCAGAGAGCCTGGGCAGGGTCAGCTGGCACATGCTGGCAGGCCCCCCAGCTCTGCGTGGTCCTGCTCCTCTCCTGTGCCTGCCTTACTCGGTGGCTCATCTTGCAGCCCCTGACCTGCTCGGACCTCCAGCCCGCCCCCCTGCCAGCTCCTACCTACCTTTTTGGGCTCAGGGCCCGGGCACCTCCTCCCAAGGCTGCTGCTAGCTGTCCCAAGAGCTCCACCCACAGCACCTCTGTACCCCCGTTGGTCTTTGCTCTTGTCGCTGGCGGTAGTGATGGGGCCTGTCTCTGCTTTCAGCTTTGTCTACGCTACAGAGCTGGGCTGGGCAATGGCAGTGCTCAGCTCGAGGAGAGTGGACATTGCACTGGCCGGACCTGACTGGGCCCCTAGGGGACATGGCCCCTGTGGTGGCTCCTTGACCCTCGTTCAGTGTCCCTCGTGTGACATGGAGTATCAGGGGCTATACATGTCACGTGCCCTCCCAGTGCCCTGCTTAGTCCCGGAGGTCTGGGAGTGCCAGGTTCAAGGGACCAGTTCCTAGGCCTGGCTTTTGAAAAGCTACGGAGGGAGGCAAGGGAGTAGGGTGGGATTGGTAGAGGAAGTAGGCAGCTGGTGAGTTCCTCAGGCCGTGCTGCCTCCCTGGGAACCAGGCCTGGGCTGGGCACCACCTCAGTAACCGGGCTGGTAGTCAACATCACCTCGTAGTGTTGTCCTGAGGGGCATGAGACCTGTCGGGTGGGTAAGTCAGTGAGTTGGTTGCGAGGGAGGCGATATTATCTCCATGTTACATAAGAGGAAATTGAGGTAGGGGGTTGTCTCTGCCTGAGGTCTTGAGTTAGAAGGGCCCAGGCAGGACTCCAGCCCCATCGGTGACTGGAAATCTGCAGGGGGTGTTCTGTTGCTGAGCCCAGGGATGCTGGTGACCAGCCCCCCTTGATAAGCCAAGTGCTCAGTATCGTTTGCTGTCAATCTTCATAAGGTCTGTCTCTCCTTAGGGACTTCTCTTTGGGCCCCTATAGAAACAGCCCCGAGGACAACAGCATCAGCGCTCACTGTGTCCTTGCACATGCTGGGTTTGACCCCATTTTCTAGATGAGGACACTGAGGCTGGGTGAGATAGCTGGCCCCTGCACAGCAAGCAGATGGCCAGGAGCCTACGTCCATCTGGCCTCACGGCTGTGCTATTCACCACAGGGTCCCGATGACAGGAAGAGGGTGTGGAACTGCTGCTCCCTCCCTGGCCTCTGAGCACTGCTGTCCTGCAGAGCTCTGAGGACACGCTGCTCTCTCTGCTGGACCATGTGGCAGCGAGGACAACTGAGAAACTAATTCTGTGTTATTTTACTGAATCTAAGCGGAGATGGCACATAGCACTAGTGTTCAAGTGACTGGGACAGTGTGGTTCTAGGGCCTTGGGTTCCACGGGGAGGTGGGGAGAGAGGCTGTGCCTGGCCGGCTGTAGATGCAGGATGGGGCTCTTGCCCTGCCCCTCCCCCTGGCCTTGGTTTCCCCAGTGTCTCCAGAGCCTCTGAGCCATGCCAGGGCCAATACATGAGGCCAGAGGTGGACTCTGGGTGGCGCAAACAGTTAAGCACTTGGCAATTAATGGAAAGGTTGGTGGTTCAAATCTACCCACTGGCACCTTGGAAGAAAGGCCTGGCAATCTGCTTCTGAAAGGTCACAGCCTTGAAAACCTCATGGATCACAGTTCTACTCTGACATATGTGGGGTTGCCATAAGTTTAGTCAACTCAATAGCAAGTGGTTTGGGTTTTTGTGGGGTTTTTTTGGCTTTTGGAGAAGAGAGCTTTCTTCTCATTCCTTAAGTTAAGTGTAGGCTGACGAATAGGGTTTAACCACCAGCTAGAAATCCTCTGAGCCCCACCTCCCCAAAATAAAAAAAGACAGAAAGGAGGACATTATTTAACATGTGAGGCTTTGGGAGTCTGACCTGGCTTCAGATCCTAGCTCCATATCTTAGCTACGTGTCCTTGAACAAATTACATAAACTGTTTGCACATCATGCTACTGTCTATAAAGCAAGGCTCATCCTCACCCTTTTGTTGTTGTGCGTTGTCAGTTGCCACCACTTTGATTCTAACTCACAGTGCGCCTCTGTGTGTCAGAGTAAAACTGTGCTCCATAGAATTTTCAGTGGTTAATTTTTCAGAAGTGGATTGCCAGGCCTTTCTCCCAAGGCACCTCTGGATGGACTCAAACCTCCAACCTTTCAGTTAGCAGCTGAGTGCATTAACCATTTGCACCACCCGGGGAGAGGGCTTAAACCAAAATGAAACCAGTTGCCATCTAGTCTGTTCTCACCCCTGGCAACCCCATGTGTGCAGAGTAGCACTGCTCCATAGGGTTTTCAAGGCTGTGACCTTTCAGAAGCAGATAGCCAGGCCTGTCTTCCAAGGTGCCTCTGGGTGAGTTCAAACCACCAACCTTCTCGGCTAGTGGTCATCCCACCCTACTGAAGTTTCGATAGTCTCCAAAGTGAAACTGCTGGCGCACAGTAGGCACTAAACAAATATCAGCTCCCCTCTTTGGTGTGTGTAGGAGGGCTGTTATTCCTGTGGATGAGTTTGTAGATATTTAACTTGGGTTTTCACAGTTGCTGTGCTTTCTCAAAGATAGTCTTTCCTTTAGAGTTAACAATAAGACAGCATTGCATAGTCTTACACATGTCTAAAAGCTCCCTGGGGGAAAAACAGGAAGAAATTGGTTGTAGAACAGAATTCCAGAGGAGAAGTTGCTCTCTTTGGCAGAGGGGCTCTGGTTGAGACTCGTAGTCAGGTTTACAGCCTTTTTTCGACCCACTCTGTGGTGCAGTTGCAGACAGTGTAATCAAAAACCACCTTTGTATATGAGATTGCTCTTAGAAAGTAGTATCCTTCCCACATGGAGCCCTGGTGACACAAATGGTTATGTGCTTGGCTGCTAACCACAAGGTTGATGGTTCACATCCACCCAGTGCCTCTGCAGGAGAAAGACCTGGTTATCTGCTTCTTTAAAGATTACTGCCTAGAAAACCCTATGGGGCAGTAGTACTCTTTAACACGTGGGGTCGCTATGAGTTGGAATCAACTCGATGGCACCCAGCAGCAACAGCAGTCCTTCCCACATGGAGAATGAACTCAGAATGAAGACTCGAGAGAGCTCCGTCTGCGGCATCGCTGAGCAGAGAAACACTGATATAACTGATAAAGAGAAAACACACTTTGTACTCAGACATGTGGGAAGAATGGCGTGGGCAGGGAATTAGGACTGGCTGGAAGTGGCCTGTTTATTTTATATCTAGTAGCCCACTCCTCTCACCACCCCTAAACCCACACCACCCAGCTATTCACCATCTTGGAAACCATTAATGTAGCAAGAAGCATAGACATGTTCATGTCCTTTGACCTAGTAGTTTTAGAAATTTATTCACCGGTGTGTGATGAGTTTTACTAACAACTTCAGTGGATATAGCGGTATAATCATAATCATTGATATTAATTACGCAGCCTGGGAGCCACCCAGGAAACATGGCACAGCCACCAAGTCAAAGAGCAGGGACTTGGAGGGTAGACACCCTGCCACAAGGAGGGAATGAGGGTTCTCAGCCAAGGACAACTAGGAAGGGGTTGTGTGGAGGACCAGAATTCCGAACTTGGGGTAAAACAGGATGCACTTGTGTTGGGGTGGTGGGAACAGTTTTTTCTCCCCCTATGCTCCATTGTCTTTTCAATTAAACATGAAAAAAAAAGTCGACTGCTTTAGCCTGAAGAGCACTTGAGAGCTATCAAGAGCAATCAGATTGAGTGGATTGCGGGCCTCTGTGTCCTGCAGCCCATGGAGAGGAGAGGATTAGTCCCCTCTTATGCATTTTCGAAAGATTCCAGCAGTGGTGTGCAGCGCCTTACCGTAGTGAGTCCGCTAGCCATGTTCTCAGAGGACTGGGACCTGTCCCACCATAACAGAGAGGATACTGGTGGACTTCCAGGCCTTCTTGGTCATAGTGGTGCTACCTCCTGTGACACCATCTCCTGTGATGCTGTTAAGTACCAGGAATCATCATGGCTCTCCTCCTACGTTAGTAGGTCTCATCCATGTAAGTCCTAGCAGCTCCACTGCCAAAATATGTCTTCTAAATTGACCCTCTTTGTGTAGATGGTTTGTGCTGGATCATTAACCTAAAGGTTGGTGGTTCAAATGCACCCAGCAGCACCACAGAAGAAAGCCTTGGCGATCTGCTTCTGAAAAGATTATAGCCAAGAAAACCTTATGAAGCAGTTGTACTCTGTAACACACGAGGTCGGAATTGGCTTGACTTCGACAGGTTTTGTTTGTTTCCTTTATCTCTAGTCTAAGCCTGCCATCTCCCTCTCCTCTCCGATAACTTCCCCTTGCCCCTTCCAAACCCATATCAGACCTCACCGCACTGTCCCTTAAAACCCTCCCATGGCTTTCAGAGTGAACAGCCACATTCCTGGTTGTCATGACTGCCGGCGCTGTGGGACCTGAGCCCTTCTCTGTTTCTAACAGCAGCTTGAACCCTTTCTGTCTTGTGTTCTGATTCTGCAGCCCACTGGCCTTCTTTGCCTCAGCCTTTCCCATTTCTATGGCCTATTCCAGGTCCCCTCCCAGACCTGGGATGATCAGCCTGTCCCCTCCCCACTGTGACACAGCCTCCTCCGGCCTCATAGGAAGCGATGATGTGGGCACAGTGCAGAGGTGACTGGAGGTGGGACGTGGTGGGGCATGTGCATGTCCCACATGTTCAGAGAGATTATAAGGAAAGTAAAGTTCAGATGCTAGGGGACATATTTAATACTGAGCTTTTATAGGAGTTTCCAAATAACATTGTTGATTTTAAAAATTGGGAGAGCTTGTGTCTAGGAACATAACTTTTATAAGTTAGTGTTTTTTTTGTTTGTTTTTTCTTCTTCAACTTGATGCTAAAATTTTGTTTGCATGAGGAGGTGGTAAAAAACTTAGAACATTTTTGAGTAAGCATTCAGAAATTTACAAGAATTGGCATATCTAAAGAATCTAGGTTCTTCCCCTTTTGTTTTACATGTAATGTTGAAATATGATAATACAAACGGATTAGTAGTTTCGTACCTTTTTCAAGTACTGTAATGTATTGAAGAAGGTATAAGTTACTTAGTGTGCATATGTAGGTAGCTAAATGTTTGCCATCTGGCTGGCTCTCTGGGGAAAAATGTATGCAAATACATACATACATACCAGAAACCCCAGACGTGTTGCTGTGGAGTCATTCCAACTCATGAGGACCCCATGTGTGTCAGGGTAGAACTGTGCTCCATAGGATTATTTTCTTGGCTGTAAATCTTTGTGGAAGGATCCCTGGTGGTGCAATGGTTACGTGATTGACTGCCAACTGAAAGGTTGGTGGTTCAGACCCACCCAGCAGCTCTGTGGGAGAAAGACCTCTCAATCTGCTCCTGTAAAGATTCCAAACCCCCTGACATACCATCGAGTTGATTCTGACTCAGCAATTGTATAGGGCAAAGTAGAACTGCCCCGTAGGGTTTCCAAGGCTGTAAATCTTTATGGAAGCAGACTGCCACATCTTTCTCCCACAGAGCAGCTGGTGGGTTCAAAACGCCGACCTTTCAGTTAGCAGCCAAGTGCTTTAACTATGCGCTACCAGGGCTCCCTCTTGTAAAGATTGCAGCCTAGAAAACCCTATGAGGTAGTTCTGCTCTGTCACATGGACTTGCCGTGAGTTGAAATCAACCTGAGGACACCTAACAACAACGTTTATGGAAGCAAACTGCTAGACCTTTCTTCCACCGTGCCACTGGGTGGGTTCAAACCGCCAGCCTTTAGGTTAGTAGTTGAACATCAGCAATTTGCATCGTCCAGGGACCTTACATATATACACATGTGTGGTGCCATGGTTTGCTTTTATATGGCCTTTTTCGCCATGGTCTTGTAACTCCTACCAAATGATTGGGTGAGACTATGCAAATAAGGTATATGGTACCCTTGTTGGGATGGGACCTTGCAGATAAGTATATGGAACCCTAACAAGAGGATTGGTCAGTTTTGCCATCCCACTAGGCTTAAAATGAGCCATCCCAGAGGCAGAAGGCGGGACCTCACTACCACCAAGAAAGAAGAGCCGAGAGTGGAGCATGTCCTTTTGACCTGGGATCTCTGGGCTGAGAAAACCTCCTAGACCCAGGAGACAGAGAGAGAGAGCTGTAACACCAGAGACGGCAGGAGATGGCAAGAAGCAACAACAGAGAAAGGGCAGCAGCAGAGTCAGCACAACCAGGAGACAGCGCGGTGGGCTTCCCGTCTCAAGGAGCGAGAAAGCTGAGCCTCTTTGGGCGGGAGGCTTGCTGGCAGTAGGGTGCCTCCAGACACTTGGCAGAACTAGGGTTGCTGACCCATGGAGCAAGAGAGCTGAGCACCTTCAGGCTGAGGCTTAATGGCGGAGTGGGATGCCTCTAGGCACTTATGGGTGGAGCTAAGCCAGCCCAGGCCTGGGCCCTAGGGGCTGACGGCCAAGAGGATGAAGGCGAGGGAGAAACCTGCCTATAGGCACGGCCAAGAATCTGTCCTGACCAAAGAACTGTATCCTGAGTCGTTCCTGATCTTGAGTTGTAACCTGTTACTTCCCTAATAAACCCCATATTCGTGAGTACACTTACTTCTCACTTATTGACTGTCTTAATTATCCAAGATTTCACATTTAGGACAATATTTTAAAAATCTGCTGTCCGACTGTTTTGCTCATTAATGAGGCAGCGGCCATGGCAGCAGTGGTTGTAGAGTGTCCCTTCCCTTGAGGAAGATCTCTGGGCAGCCTCTGGGAATCTGGACTGCACTGCTCCATGCCCTCCACTCCTTCCTGCCCCCTCCTGCCAGCGCTGCATCCAGCTGCTGTGCAAGTCTGGCCCCCTCTGTGGCCATGGCCTCTGGATAGACACGCTGGCAGCATCGAGCCAGCAGGCGCCTGTTCTGGGTTCCCAAGCTCCTGTGTGGCCTGAGGCCCTGCAGCTCAAAATTGTTGTGGGGTGGAAAGGGAGGAAAGAAAGAGGCATCAGAGAGGGTGTTTGGAAGAAATGCGTACAAATTTAATAACGTTGCAAAGTGAGCCAAACTGGGCCTGAAGCCTTTGCCTTGGTGGAGCTGGGTGGGCAGCCAGGTTCCCAACACCATCACAGGAAGCCCCAGCCTTTGCCTCGGTGACTGGCCAGGCCTGGAGTGCAGAGTAGGCTCCAGGATCCTGAATGCAGGGCTTGCAGGGGTGGGAGTGGAGCCCTGGAGGTGACTCCGCAAAGGAAACTCTGACCCAGCACGGGAGGAAGGTGAAGTGGTTAAGCCGTGGGCTAGCCTGTCACACAGCCCGGCTTTATGCAGCTTTGTCTCCTTCAGACCTCCTTCTCTGCAGAGGAATAATCCATAACTGGACTCGTCACAGTGATGAACACATCAGCAAATCTTAGCTGTTATTATTTCTATGGGCATATTTTCTAAATTTAAAAAAAAATGGAGAAATTGATAGTCTGAAAACAGGAAAAAAAAATCCTCCATTTTTGCATAATGCCAATTTTCACGTAACGACCTGGTCTTTGGAACCTAACCATGTTGATAACTGAGGATTGGGTGTATTGTCTGTGAGTTCTGTGTGGCCATTACAAGGAATTATCTAACCAAGCAGAGAAGTAGAGAGTGCCGTGGAAGGGATGGCTGGTGTCAGAATTGGTAAGAAGGTTGGAGAGAGGAGGTATGTCTGACTTCCGCTTCATAGAAATCAGCCTTGGGCTGTTTATCTTGATTCTCTCTCCTTCCCCTCCTGAAGTTAGAGGGGTCAGACGCCCTCACCACACCACCATTTTTATAACATGTTCATAAATTTTACTGATACGAAGGATGGCTAGCATACAATTCACAGATAATAGTGAAATATGCAACAGTCTTCTACTGTAAATTCCATATAGCCATTTGATTCTCCCAGACAACTTTTATTGATTTTTGCAAAACTTTTGTGTCTGTAGTCAACTTATTCTTGCAGTTAAAGAATGAGTGTTTTGGCATGAATGTGGGTTGATATTTTTGTGTGTGTTAATGAGTCTTTGCTGAATCAGATAATAGTTTTCAAATACTGGACAAAATTTCCTCAACTTTTTGTGCTATTTACAGTGTAGCAGCTACAGGCATGATACACTTAAGTTTACTCTGCATTACCGATATTTTCTCCATCACTTTATTTTTTTTTAATTTGAAGATATACTTAACAAAACATACACCATCTCAGCAATTGATTACATTCTTCAAGTTGTTCAACCATTCTCGCTGTCCTTTTCCAAGTCATTCCACTACCATTAACAGAAACTCATTGCCCACTAAGCAAAATTTTTTCCTTTCTTCCTCCCTCCCACTCCTGGTAACCACTAATTTTGATTCTATATGTTTGCTTGTTTCATGTAAGTGAGGTCATGCAGTGTTTGTCCTTTTGAAACCAGGGCTTCGAACCAGTTCAGTCATGGCTGATGAAGCAAAATCGGAACAGACTCAAATTTTTAAAATTTGGGTGAAGTGGACCAGTAATAGGAATGGGAAAAATTACTACGGGTCGAAGCCCTGGAATGGGAGGCTCAGGAGAGGCATAGTGAGCGCTTTCAGGAGCCTGATGCGGGAAATTGCATTATTGCCAGGACTGTGGAGAGCGACACACATTCAAAGCTGCGAGTTTGGCTGCCATCTTCGAGCTGGCCACAGCTGTGTTCCAACTCTGCCGGTTAAGAGAATTGGTTGCTATGCAACAGGCATGCTGCCCTTGTTTTCTAAGAGGGAGATTGAGTTTCTAACATGGTTTCAATCTAATTTTTCCTGTCCTGGGTATCGTTCCAGTTCATCCACATTTTAAGCATTTGAGTCTGGGTTTCGCTTCATCGGCCATGACTGAACCAGGCAGAACCAATTCAAAGCCCTGTTTGCTGCAACTGACTTATTTCGCTCAGCATAATGTTTTCAGGGTTCATCCATGTTGTGGCATACGTCAGGACTTCATTTCTCTTTATGGCTGAGTAGTATTCCATTGCTCCATCACTTTCTCAAGTCTAGACCCTAGGAGTTGGCAAACTTCTGTAAAGGGCCAGATAGTAAATATTTTTGGTTTTGCAGCTCTGACTGTCTGTGGCAATCCTGCCGTGTAGCAGACAAGCAGCCATAGACAACATGTAAATGAACAGGTGTGGCTATGTGCCAATAAAACTTTACTGACAGAAACCAGCAGTGGGCTGGATTTGGTCCAGGAGTTTGCAGACTCCTGGTCTAGAGTCTGTCAACAGAACATGAAAATCAAGCCCTGATTTATACTGTTTGCCAATTGTCATGGTGTAAATACTCCCACCATGGCTGATTTCAAGCTGGTAAAGTGATGTCACTGAGTGTGGAGTTGGGAAGAGATATTCAGTAGCATACCATTTCCACCACATAGAGCTTGGATAACAGTAAAATATAGTGGAATAATTAGGATGAAATAATTAAAATAAAAGTGATGAATTTTGAGTATTTCATTACCTTTGTTTTAATATAGTGTATTTAAGTGTAAGTTTATGTCATTTAATTGTTAATAATGGCTATGGTTAACAGCTGGCTTCCAAAATTCCTGGTGGGAGGTAACTCCCACCCCTCTGGTGGAGTCATTGCCCCGGCTGGCTTGGATGCTGCTAATGGAATGAGTATCCGGGTGTGCAGATGGATATCTGGGCCCAGGGCTGACTGTTGGATGGCTCTCTTGGTGGGAGGGTGTCTCATCAGCCATGCCCCATGCCCCTCGGTGCATGATAAGCCAGCTGTCCCAGGTTCGCTGTGGCCCCTTGGGGCTGAGGCGACACTCTCCTGGCCTGCCAGTTGGGAGGGAAGCCTTGCTCTTAACTTATCACACTGTTTATCTTCGTCATAGCTGTTAGTACAGTCACGGTATCTTGTTTGCTGGTCTGTTCCCTGCCTTCCCTGATTCCCCAACAAGGACATGATTGTAAGCCCCATCTAAGCCTTGTGAGGGACAGGCCCCGTCTGCCCCCTCAGCCTGTGCACAGCACACTGCTGTTTCTTAGTACGCGAGTCACCAGGATGAACCCCGGGCCGCCTCCTCGCTTGGCTGCAGCAGCTCCAGTGCACAGGACAGGTAGCTCGGGCTCTCCCTGAGGAAGTTTTTCCTAGTGTCAGACAGCACTCTGTTGGGGTGTGTGCCCAGGTTCCCCCCCTCCCAAAAAAAAATTGAGCAGCCTTGTCCTCTGGCTTTCTCCCCAGATTGCATGAGCCACCCTGACTAACTTCGCCAGGCCATAAACTCCACTCAGTTCAGCCTGGCTAATGCCATGTTAGCCTCTACCCCCAGAAAAAGAAGAAGCAGATCCAGTGCCTCTTCATGCTGCCTTGTGCTGCTCACCCACCCCCTCCTGTAAGGGATGAGATACCATCTAAGAGTTGCGGTCCCGGCGCTTGCCTAGCACACCCTGGTCAGTTAACACTGAGGCCAGAAGGACCACTGAGCACACACCCTTCATTCCGACGTGGACTGAGGGGCTTGTACTCTTGGGGGACCAGGGGAGGCACCAAGTTCTGATCTGTAGGGAGCAAGCATCACAGTCCAGGAGGGGCTACACCAGTGCAGTCTCCAGAATGTACCAGCTCACAAGTGGGCCTCAGTGTGTGGACTCTGGGTTCTCCTGGCTGAGGGAACTGCAGAGCCGCATCGTCACTCTGCTGAGCCGACCGGTATGTTGGTGCTTCCAAGCCGGTTCCTTCACAGGCCCCAGTTTGGGGTGGGGGTGGGAGGTTGTGGAGTGCAAACACAGTGGGGGAGTGCATGCACACGGACGTGTGGAGTGCGCGCAGAGGAGAGTTTATGCGTGCGGAAGTGTGAGTGCGCAGAGGTGTGGTGTATGCACACAGAGATGTGGAGTGCGCAAGGAGGCGTGGAATGTGTTCACACAGAAGTGGGGAGTACACGGAGGCAGGTGAGGGAGGAAGGAGAACTTGCCTGTTGGATTACTGGCACAAAGCAGTCAAGAGCTCCAGCTTTGTAACTGGGATGTTGCTAAGAAGACGTGTGAAAGTGCTTGTGAGGACGGGGCATTTTGAGGACACCAGCGCCATGTTTCTGGAGCCTCCGGTTCCAGGACTGTTCCTGGGACCTTTCCCCCTCACCTGGCTCCCTTCTCTTCCAGCATCTCCTATCTACCCCTTTCTCTGGTACCTTTGCCCTCATCCTACAGAGGCTCTCTGCTCTCTCCATCTAGACCCCTCTCCTCTCCTTTAGTACTAACTGAGTCAGCGACCACACTGTGCTCCCGGTCTTGGAAGCAGGAGGCACCTTACGGCAGTGTGCACCCGTGTGTGTGGGTGTCTGTGTTGGTGTTGGGGCAGCCTGGCCCCCTCTACCTGCCCTCCAGGAGTCAGGGTGGCTGTGGGTGTTTCCTGTTCCTCCCCCAGTGGGGGCAGGCTCCTGGTCCTTCCATATTTTCTTATATCAACTCCTTGTAATGTGCTTGTTTCATTCACTCATCCAATCCTGGCTTGTCTCTTCACAGCATGAGGGCCCCATGGCCTTGCAGATGTCCCACCTGCAGATGTGAAGGTGTGTGACATTGGTGAGGGAGGGTAGTGTCTGCTGTCCCTCACTGGGCCAGGTGGGAAACAGGTATCAGAGGTGGGGCAGTGGTGCAGCACCAGGCAGCCACCTGGAGCAAGCGAGAAGGGTGGAGGCACCCGAAGGGCTCGTTAGTGCCCCCCATCTCAAGCTGTGCAGGTGGGGCGGGATTCGCACCAATCACTGTCTGACTTGTCCGGTTGTCAGTGGCCTCTGGGGAGCACTCTGCACCCATTGTTTTCAGCCTGCAGGACGCCAGCTGCGACTCAGCTGCAGGCAAGGGACTCTTCCCAGCCCTCAGTCCCTAATTGCAGTCCGAGGCTGCTGGCTCTGAGCCCCGAGTCCTGTGTGGAGGGGCTGGGAGCAGACAGAGGTGGGAGACGGGGTGGAGCTGAGTCCCAGGGCTCAGGCGTGCTTCAGGGGTGGTGGGGGCTGCAGCCCAGCTCAGCCTCCGGCACCCCTGCAGCGAACTCTCAGGGCTGCCCCAGCCTGCTCCGCTTGGATCATCCCGCCCCATGTGTGCCACAGACAGTCCTGACCAGCCCTCCCCGGGAGCCAGGAGCCGGGAGCCCAGCTGGCTCACCCCTTGGAGCCTTTGGCAGCTGGTTCCTCTCTGCAGGGCCTGCCTGCTGGGTGGCCATTCTTCTTCATGCCCCCACCCCGCCCTGCAATGTGGACTCGGGGTGGCCAGGGCCTGTCCTCAGCTCCAGCCACTGCTGCTGCTTCATTTCTCACAGGTACCAGGACCTGTGCTCCTTTACTCCGTGCTTTTCCACGAGTTGCGTGCCACTGTGGGCAGTCCCAGATGTACCTGTGATTGGAAAGGGCTGCCAGGTAGCAGGCTGGGGTGTCCTTGTGTCCCATTGTTGGTGTGGAGGCAGGCAGTTTCCTTTTGGTAGCTGTGCCTCCTGTTAGTGCGCACTAGAAAAACTACAGTCAGCTCAACAAAGACAAGATTTCCCAGGTTGCGTTACTTAGGACAAGAGTCAAATTAAAAAAAAAAATTTTTTTTAAAGCAACTAAAAGAGCAGGGCATGGTAGCAGGTGGCTTCTTCCCAAGGCCTCCCTGGGCCCAGCCCAGGGCGATATAGGTCTGCAGGAGCTCTCCCCAGGGAATGCCTGCCTCCATGGGGAAGCTGAGAAGTTTGAGGGGACCAGGGACTCTGAATCAGTTGTTTTTCCAGTCAGTGCACTATATATTTTTTATTTGCAACTTCAGTTTTCTTTGCTGTAGCAGTTCAGGTTTGTATTCAGCAATATCACCAGTTCTCAGCCATGGCTGAACTTGACATGCTTGTCATTGTGACAACTTCTACCTGACCATTGTCCTAAGGGCCTATGACAGACAGTGTGCTCAGCACTATCTGCCTGCTGTGCCCCCGCTCCATGGGGCCTTCTCTGTTCCTGCTGCAAGTGGCTGGCATTTCTTGGCCCATGGGGTGGTGGGAGGCAGCTCAGGTACGCTGGGGGTGCAGGTTTCCCTGACTGTGAGTGGCTCTGCAGGGGGTATGGGTTGCTGAAAGGGCTGCTTAGAGGTCGTCAGTGCTGCGGGTTTGTTTCTACTTTGTGTGGAATGCAGGGAGAATGGGGGTTGGACAGCGTTCTGGACCCCAGGGCCAGACAGGCGTGCCACCAAAGCGGACAGTGGGTTAATGAGGACAAGGAGGGAGTCAGCAAGAGGCAGGCCAGGTACACTGTCGTCGTGTGCCCAGAACCCTTGTGGGACCTGGGCCACAATGGCAGTTGCATCCTGGAAGCTCAGGGAGGTGGTTTCTCATCAGCCCTCAGAGAGCGTCTGGGTGGGGCACAGCCCACAGGGTCAGGGCAGGAGGCTAGGACAGGAGAGGGCCAGCATGGGGCTGGTGGCTGGGTGGCCCTTCTTCCTTGTAAGTGTGCCCTTTTCAGCATTTTCATTGTCAGTTTGTGAAAAAGACCCGTCCCCAGAGTGCGTGCACCTCGAGGGCCTCAGTTGGGTGTTTCCTGTTTCTCATCTTCCGTGCTTTGTATCTGGGAAGGACAGCGGGAAACAGCAGTGGTGAACTGATTCTAACCTCCACGAGGTGCTGCCAAAACCCACTGTGGGAGTCTGAAGACTGGACAGTGTGGGGTATCAGTAGCCGTGGTGCATGCTCTGTGTGAGCCCTGAGATTTGGAGTCTGACCGTCATGTCGGACCCTGCCTCTGCCCCCTCCTCTGTGAAATGGGGCCATCAAGCTTGCTTTGGAGGATTGATGCTTTCAGCTGAGATCATGGTTGTCACTGGTGGCGCTGAGAAGTGAGCAGTGGTGGCAGGGCTGTGAGCAGGCTCTGCCGAGGTCTCCGGGCCTGGCAGGCACAGCTTTGGGCACCGCACTGGTCGTTCTTATGGCCTGGGTGGGGGAAAGGTCCTGATAGCGTTGCTTGTTGCCCTCATCATCCTCCCCACTGTGTGGGCTCGAAAGGGCCAGCGTCTGTGCACATGCGTGTGGCTGTGTGAGTCTTCACACCCAGCGTCTGTCAGAAGTTGTAAAGATCTGACTTTTTCCCCATGCTGCCCTCGCTGTTGCCTGCTGCCATCCCCATACAGCCTGAACCTGGAGTGCCTCTGGGGTGTGGGCCAGGAAGCGGGGCAGGTGGGCAGGGCTCGGAGCTGTGGCCCTGGAGCCTGTCCAGGCCTCAAGCCCAAGATCCCCTGGGGGGTCTGGGAGGACCCCCCCAGGTTCTGCCACCTTGCTCGTTTTTTGGGGGGGCAAGATGTGATGTGGGAGGGGCTGGGTCTGCACCTGTCACTTTCCACTTTGAGATTTCCCTGGGTCCCAGGATGTCTACCTGTGTCCCACAGGAATTCTTTGACCTTCCCAGGTAGAGGGACAGTCGATTACTGACACTTACCTGTCCCCTCCCCACTCTCCGAGCTAGTCCTAGGGGTAGGGAGTCTAAGTCTTCTCTGCAAGGGGGCCGGACCCCTGTGCTCTCACGCGAGGATGGGGTGCAGTGACAGTGGTGTCAGTGGTGTGGGTTGAGGCTCCAGAGGCTGTTTTCCTATGCTTGTACCATGTCCACTGTCCCTCCCCTGCTGGACTTCATGTTTGTATTCACCACCCAGAGCCAGTGGTAACAGGGATCGAATGACAGCCTAGCGCAGGGGCGGGGTTCGCCAGGCCCAGGAGGGTGAGGGGGCCCACTTGCCAGGCGTCTGCAGGGGGTGGGCCTGCTCTGCCTTCCTGTTCGCCTTTGTGAGGGCCTCACAGCCTTGTGGAAGCTGAGAGGGAAAGACAACTGAAGCAGTACCAGTTGCCACAAAAACATATGGACCTTTGCAACGAAGTGTAACACCTAGGAATCTCTTCCTAAGGGAGAGATGAGGGAAGGAAGTTGTGTGTTTGCTGATGCTCCTTGCGCCTGGAAAGAAATGAACTCTTCAGCACTTGGAGGAGGTAATTCATGATGGCATGTTAACACAATGTGGTCTTTATGAAGATCACGCAGCAATGAGAAACAGTGAAATGAAAAGAGGAACAAACATCAATGATGCAGTTATAGCTATGCAGTTTTGACTGGCTCTGGACCGAGGGTGAGAGAAAATGTTGCCAGGCCCCAGGCTGGCAGAGGTACGCATCTGCACCCCAACTTTGCTCTCGAGAAACAGGGCACAGAACTTGGCTTTGTCCGAGGCCCTGGCAAGGTGCCTGAGTCTCTGGGTCTACTCTGGTAAAACACTGATGTTTGTATCTGCCTCTGGGCTGTTGGGGTTCAGAGGGCCCCTGTCGGATGACAGTGGTGGCGCGGTAGATGTTCTCAGAGAAGGGCAGACATTCAGGGCAAAGGAGTGGCCCCTCAACTCGCTTCCTTCCGTGCGCCTGATGCTGCATTAGGTCCTGCATTGTCAGAGTGTAAAACATGCCAGGACCATCGTGCATACAGGCTCAGACAAAATTAATGCCAAAAGCTGGGTGTGAGGGAGACAATCAAAAAGTCGAACCATCCTGGTTCATATGTATATCCTGATTCATAGGTTTATAGTGGCTGTAAAGTTCATAGTAAAAACCAGTTGCCGTCAAGTCAGCTCCAAGTCATGACTACCCCATGTGTGTCAGAATGGAACTGTGCTCCTTAGGGTTTTCAGTGGCTGATTTTTCAGAAGTAGATAGTCAAGCCTTACTTCCAAGGTTCATCTGGGTGGACTTGAACTTCCAGCCTCTCTGTTAGCAGCCGAGCATGTTCACCATTTGCACACCCAAGGACTGTGTGATGGTTAAGATGGTGTGTCAACTTGGCTGTGCCATGATTCTCAGTGTTTATATGTGATCACTCCCATGATGGAATCCGCTGTGAATAGCCAATCAGTTGAAAGGGAGTTTCCTTGGGAGTGTGGCCTGCATCCGAATATAAGCAGACATTCTGGCTTTTTGCTGGCTCTGGATCCTGTGGCTGCCTCCTGTTCATCTGACCTCCGGGTCTTGGGACTTGAGCTATCAGCTTATCTGCCGATCTTGGGATTCATGGACCTTCACAGCCTGTGAGTGATAGCCCTGCTCTATGACCTGCTGATCTTGGGTTTCCCAGCCCTTGCAGCTGCGTGAATCAGGAGAAGCCTTGCTGTCTTGCCTGCCAATCTTGGGGTTCATCAGTCTTCACAGCCTGTGAGCAAGAGCCCAGCTCTCCAACCTTTCAATCTTGGGTTCGCCAGCCCCTGCGGCTATGTGATTCGAGAGAAGCCTCTATCCTGATCCACAGACTTAGGATGTTCTAGCCTCTACAATTGCGTGAGCCATTTTCTTGATATAAATCTCTTTTTATATATATTTATACGCCTTACAGGTTTTGCTTCTCTAGAGAACCCAGCCTAAGACAGACTGCAAAGGCTATATTAGGCGTTTCAAGTTGTGGTTAAAGGAAGCCTCGTGTGATGGGATTAGTGTGGGTGGGTACCTTTGGGGGCAGGTGAGAGAGAAAGGGATGATGGGTAGTCCTCAGGCTCACCCTGCCCCAGGGTTGGGGGTGCTCCTCCCCAAGGTGCAAGAGGTGCAGGAAAATGGGCCAGGGAGTTAGATAGTGAGAGGTTGGGGCACTTGCTGAGATAGAGACACTGGTGGGCGGTTGGCCCCTAGGAGAGTTGTGGGGCAAGGTGCGGATCTGAAGTTGTCTCAGATGGGATTGCCCAGAAAGAGCTGGGAAATAAAGTGAGAGAGGGAAAAGGTCTGGAGTGGGTGCTTGAGTTGTTCGTCAGTGAGGGTGCGGAGGGGGCTGCAGAGATGCAGGGGTCCAGGAGGAGGAGCTGCTGCCCAGAGGTTAGGCAGAGGAAGGACTGATGAGACCTTTGGCTTTGGTGGCAAAGGTGGCCTCAGCAGAGCTGTTTTGGTGTAGTGATAGGTAGAGATGGGAACCAATACTTTGAAAAATTTGTAATGCTATTTTAGTTTGTTGTGCAGACACAGGCCACATCCCCTCCCTTAGCTGTACTGTTGCACTTATGTTGCAGTGTTCTGGTTTACTTGGAGAGGACTGCACACTCTGTGTAGGGAGGATGAAAGTATAATTTGAGGAAAGGGCAGAAAACAGATTTAAAGAAACATGTTGAAGGGTAGATGTAATAGTATTAAGGAAGCAGTGTTACAAGTGATGTCCAGAAGGAACTAAGGTGACAAGAGAAAGTCCCACTTGGTCTTAAAAGCTTGCAGGTGGCCATCTAAGATAAAACTATTGGTCTCTTCCTGTCTGGAGCAAAGGAGAGTGAAGAAAACCAAAGACTCAAGGAAGAAGTTAATCTAAAGGACTAGTGGCCCACACGAACCACAGCCTCCTCTAGTCTGAGACCAGAGGAACTAGATGGTGTCCGGCTACCACTGCCAACCGCTCTGACGAGGAACAAAATAGAAGGTCCTGGTTAGAATGAGTGTAAAATATAGAACAAAATTCAGATTTCTGGAAAAGACCAGACTTAACTGTTCTGATAGAAACTGAAGCAACCCCTGAGACTATTGCCCTAAGACACCCTTCTAACTTGGAACCGAAGCTACTCCCGGAGGCCACCTTTCAGCCAAATAATAGACTGGCCTATAAAATAAATGATAACACCTGTGAGGAATGTGGCTCCTTAGAACAATCAACTATATGAGACCAAAAGGGCAGCAGTGCCCAAAAGCAAAGATAAGAAGGCAGGGGAGCCAGATGAATGGAAATGGGGAACAAAGGCTGAAATGGGGAGAATGCTGACACATTGTGGGGATTGCAACCAATGTCACGGAACAATTTGTGTATGAATTATTGAATGGAAAACCAATTTGCTGTATAAACTTTCGCCTAAAGCACAATAAAATGTTAAAGAAAGAAAGTTTCCCTATCCCAGGTCTCTTGAGTGCTCTTTGCCCACCTGTACTTACAATAAGAAGAAGAATGACTATCTCACAAAACTCGGGTCGCTTGGCACCCTGGCAGAAGCCACACTTCTTCCCCTTCTTGGACATCGGAGAATGGAAAGCCACAGTGGAACGCTCAGGGGATTTGTGTTCCTGTGGGAGGTATAGCAGGATCCACTACAGACCAGCTGGGTGCTGATGGCTGCTGTTGGGTGGCTCAGGTTATCTCTGGGACACCCTGAGGCTGTTCAGCCCCCGACAGGAAGGCTGGAAGGAAGCAGTTGACATGGATCTTGGTAGCTAGGGAACTCAGGAACCGTGGTGCCACCACATGACAGGTGGCTCTGCCATTGGGGTCATCAAAAGGGATCACGGTATCTGGCTCCACAGTGTCCTAATGCTGGCTACAAAGAAACCTCTCATGGCTCCCCTCTTACTTCTTATGTAACCCTTTTGGAATAATTTCAGGGTTGCCAGGAAGGTGTGTTTGAGAAAACATTTGTAGTGGTGGTAACTTCCAGGAACCACTGATTTGAAAATGGAAGAAGACGTTCTGAGAAGCTGTTGGGTCTGACTGAATGAATATCTTCACCTGAAAGAATCACAAAACCTTTGCCACCCCCTGACCACAGGCTGGGGGAGATAAGGGAGGCAGGCCATCAGAGGCACAGGTGTACACAAAGATGGCCAGTGAGAAGCCTGTCCTTGCTGAGTTGTCCCCAGTGTGTGAGGCCCACCCACCCCCTGACCTGTGTCTTGGTGGCCTGCCCCCCACCCAGCCCATGTCTCCACAGCCCACTAAATGGTGGCTCCCCTGTCTTGCCTTTCACAGAACTGTGTGAGCACCAGAAGTCACCTCTGTGTGCTCATGATGCTCCTGGAGTGGCTGGTGCAGGTGGCAGCTAGAAAGGGGGCAAAGCACGTTTGCTTCCCAGACACTGACATGGGTGACTACAATCCCAGCTTACCTCAGAGGGAGAACTCCAAGATGTTTGTGATACTGGAATGGCATGGGACCAGCAGCCAAGGAGTTTCAGATGGGAGTGCCACTTGTTCATTCATCCATTCATCCATCTCTCCTTCTATCTGTCCATCCACCCACCCATCAACTATCTGCCCACCCACCAACTACCTATCCATCCCCCATTCACCCATCCCTCCCCCTCCCCCATCAGTTAGTATTACTGATCCCCTCTTGTGTGCTCTGTGCTGTCTGCCAGTCTGTTGTAGTGTGGGGGCTTGTGTGTTGCTATGATGCTGGAAGTTGTCCCACCGGGACTTCAAATACCAGCAGGGTCACCCATGGCGGAGAGGTTTCAGTAGATATTCCAGACTAAGACATACTAGGAAGAAAGACCTGCAATCTACTTCTGGAAATCAGCCAATGAAAATCCTATAGATGATAACAGAATATTGTCCAGTGTAGAGTGCTGGAACATCAGCCCCTAGGTTGAAAGGCATTCCTGATACACAGTGGCGACAGCAATGGACTTGAGCACACCAACAATTATAAAGAAGGCCCAGGACCAGGCAGTGTTTCCTTTTGTTGTACATGGTGTTGCCATGAGTCGGAGCTGACTACAACAACAAATCCTATGTGCCAGGCACCGTCTAGGTACTTAGGACACGACTGTAAAAATGGCGTGGCAGGGGCATCTGACTTCCTCTTCCAACTTTACAAGGGTGAAGGAGAATCAAGATCAACAGCCTAAGGCTGATTCCTATGAGGCAGAGGTCAGACATACCTCCTCTCACCAGCCTTTTTTACTAATTTTCATACTAACTGTCCCTCACACAGTGCATGCACACTACTTCTCTGCTGATTTTGATAATTCATTGCAGGGGTCGCACAGAACTCACAGATGATACTCACGATTATGGGATGTATTAGGGAAGTAACAGGTTACAGTTCAGGTTCAGGAGCGCTCAGGATATAGTTCTTCGATCAGGACGGCCTCTTCTCAGCTGTGCCCACAGGCAGGTCTCTCCCTGGCCCTTGGCCCCTCAGCCCATCAGCCTGGCCTCTGTCCTGCTGGGGCAAGTGTTAGGAAGCTCTTTTAGCTCTGCCCAGAGTCATCCCACTCTGCCAATAAGCCTCCTGCCAAAGGCACCTAGCTTTCTCACTCTGGTCCGGGAAGCCCACCACGCCATCTCCTGCTGTGTCCTAGTTTTGCTGACGCTATTTTCTGCGGCTGCTTCTTGCCATCTTTGGTGTTACAGCTCTCTCTCTCTCTCTCTCTTTTATGTTACACCTCCTGCTGTCTCTCAGTGTCTCTGTTTAAGCCAAGCTGGATGGTAAAACTGACCAGTCCCCTTGTTAGGGTTTCATATACCTTATTTGCATAGTCCCATTCAGTCATTTGGTGTGAGTTACAAAGACTATGGCTAGAAGGGCCATATTAAGTAATTCACTGTACCTGAGGCCACACCATGGCTCTTCTAGCCATTGACCCTTATCATACCTGAAGGATTAACTTTCCTTTTCCAATCATTTTACCAGTCCAAAACAGCCTCTAACAATTAGTCCTTCAGTAGGGCAGAGAGTCCTCAGGGTGAAGTTACTCAGATACTAGCCATTCAGGTCTGCTGCAGGTGTCCATCTGATCTGGTCAGGTTCTCCAAAAGTTTGTCTTGCTGTCACCCTTTCTGGTGTCTGATAAAATTTAACTGAGAGAAGATTATTCCCTTCATCTGAGCCTCATGAAATATCAGCATAACAAAACCTTTAAGGGACTTTAGGTTTGGCCACTGTATCCAGTCCAGCAGTGCCTCCCCCTTAGTCCACACACAGCTTCTACAATTACAGTTTTTACAACCACAATTAACCCTGTTAACAATCAACACTCACAACTGAATCATATAATCCTATCAGCATCTCCCCCCACCCTCTCTTCCCCAGACCCATCAGGAAAAGAGGAATCTATTCAGTGGGAATCCTCCCTTGTCCCCATCATTTAACATAAGCACACTGACAAAAGTATGTAAGCGAGCCTTTATCTCCCCCTGTTTTAGGTAGCCAATTTCTAAGTTGCCTGTCCCTATCAAACCAGTACTCTGAGGAGACAAGCATGTTCCTTTATCTAAAGAATCTTCTGCTCCAGTTGGAACTCAGAGCATCTGCATCCATTACCAAAGTCCAGTCCAGAGCAAACCATCAAGTTGTAGCAGTCTACACCAGCCCACAGTGTCAACCATCTTTCTCTTCTTTTGATCAGGTTCTGGTCAGCTCATCCCTAACCATCCAAGCTAGGTCACAGTGGGTACCAGCCATAGGCTCGGGAGTTCACACACACCTCCCTGCACTTCAGACCAGCCAGCCCCTTCTCTCTCTCATCCTTAGCCACCATGGGCTAGGTCAATGTGCATCACCCGTAAGCTCACTTCTGACTAGCTAACCCTTTTCTCTCTCTCTCGTCCTTAGCCCCCGTGGGTTAGGTCAGTGGATACCAGTGGAACATGTCCAAACTAAGCCTGTCTCTTCATTGCTGCATTTCCCACACTTCCACTCATTGAATGGACCCAGGTGGTCACCTGAAGTTAGCATACTAGGCTGTCTACTTGCCAGCTCCCTTTAACTTCCAGTCCTGGAAGGGTGTTCTGATGGGCACTGTCTCAAAGCACCCAAATGCAAACTGCTTGCTTGCTGGAAATTCAAAAGGCAAAACAGTCATTTTCTTTTTCTTTGAGTCCGTCCTTCAAATGCAAATCTTCTGTTCTCTTAGCAGTTCAGGGTAGGTCTGCATGTCTTTTCAAATGTAAAATTTCCTGACTCTGAAGGGTTAAGATAGGGCTCAGGTATACACAGGGCTACTGCATTGAAATGAACAAGCCTGTGTTTCTTTTGGACAAATGTTAGTTCCCCTTTTAGCATATTCAATCAAGTATTGGCTGAAGACAGAGTTACATGCTCTCTGTAATCTGTAATATCCAAAATTCATTTCTGTCATACATTTAGTTCTGTTTTACAACACTAGGTAGGAGAAAATTCAATGTCCATAGTATATTGAAATAAACACGTAATCCTAAGCACATAATCCTTTTTAAAACATTCCAGTTTCATCTTCTCTACCCCTTGACTATCTTCCCATCCATATGCATATGGCCTGAGGCCTCTGGTGGAGCCAGAAGACCTTGGCCCCATATCAGTCATCCCATTTAACCCACCTGGCCTTATCCAGAGCCATTCCAAATGCAGCTTTTTTCCCCTCAGCGGTAGCATAGCATCTCTCCCTTTCCTTTCAGCCATTAGATAACAACCAAAGTAACCATCTAAGAACCAAAAGTTTCACTTTCCACGCCCCTTTGTTCTTTCTCTTACAAAGTCCCATGCTTCCATGAGTCTGGAGCCATTGCAATGATCCCACTTCTGACACCAACTGTAAAAATGGCATGGTGGAGGCATCTGACCTCATATAACTTCACAAAGAGGATGGAGAGTCAAGATTAACAGCCTGAAGTTGAGGCCTATGAGGCAGAGGTCAAA
This sequence comes from Trichechus manatus latirostris, assembly GCF_000243295.1. Lineage (NCBI taxonomy): Eukaryota > Metazoa > Chordata > Mammalia > Sirenia > Trichechidae > Trichechus > Trichechus manatus. The sequence goes on from NW_004444058.1 coordinate 6,495,518, forward strand.
CATACCTCCTCTCGCCAGCAACCCCCCCCCCTTTTTTTTTTTTTTTTTTTTTTTTACCAATTATGACACTGTCTGTCCCTCCTACGGTGTACTCTATCTCTGCTGAGTTTGATAATTCATTGCAATGGCCACACAGAACTCACAGACAATACTCAATGATTATGGGGTTTATTAGGGAAGTAACAGGTTACAGTTCGGGTTCAGGAACTGAGGATACAGTTCTTCCATCAGGAAGCCTCTTCTCAGCCACACCCACAGACAAGTCTCTCCCTGACTCTTGGCCCCTCGGCCCCTCGGCCCCTCGTCCTGGCCTCTGCCCTGCTGGAGCAAGTGTAACAAAGCTCTTTTAGCTCTGTCAATAAGTGCTCAGAGGTACCCCCGCTCCACCAGTAAGCCTTGGCCCAAAAGCACTCAGCTCTAGCTCCATGGGTCAGCAAATCCAGCTTCACCAAGTACTTGGAGGCATCCTACTCCGTCAGCAAGCCTCCTGTCTGAAGGTGCTCAGCTTTCTCACTCTGTGGGCCGGGAAGCCTGCCATGCCATCTCCTGCCATATCCTGGTTCTACTGCTTGTTTCTCTGCCGCTGCTTCTCACTGTCTCCTGGTGTTACAGCTCCACTATCAGTGTCTCCGTTTAAGCCTAGCAGTATGGCAAAACTGACCAATCCCCTCATTAGGGTTCCATAGACCAGCATAGTCGTACCTAGTCATTTGGTGTGAGTTACAAACACTATGGCTAGAAAGGCCATATTAAGTAATTCACTGCACTGCAATGACTATGACAGAGCAAGACACCTTCCGTGTGACCCGCAGGTCAGATGGGGACAGGCAGCACATTGAGTGTAGAGGGACAGAGCTGGTGTGTGAGTGGGCAAGTGCACAGTACTTGCTGGATAGGCCCTGCTCCCTGAGTAACCTGGCCAGTATTGAGGCAGGATGTGGCCTTGCTCTGCTCAGCCTGGGGAGGGGTCCCAATGACTTTTTCCTGACTTCCAGGTCGGTTCTTGCATCTGTACGAGGTGTCACTGGGGCTTTTGAGGTCCTTGCTCATTTGAGGACTTGACACCCAGGCAAGGAGGGTGTTCTGTTTTTTATGGGAGAAGTGCACTTGTCCACTGCTGACTCTGGGTGGAGGCCCCATGGTACCCACTACCTGGGGCGTAGCTTGGTGAATGTCAGTCCACCTTATGCTTGCCTGCAGCAAACGTCCCCAGGTACAGGCCAGCGCCTGGCTGAGTCCTGGAGTGGGGGATGTGGAGTGAGTCTGTATTTTAGGTGATGTTTGTTTTCAACACTTAGGGTATGTGACCCTGGTAACTGCTGCCATTTGGACAGTTGTATTGTGCCCAGTGGTTTGCAGGCAGTTGCTTGGCACTGAGAGAGCAACATACCAGCGTTGTATGTGGTCATGAGGCCAGCCCACGAAGACATCCCTGACGTCCACTTGAGCAGAACTGGAATTGTCTCAGCGACCCTGGCTTGGGGGTTTGGAAGAAGGAGGAGGAGTCTGGTGGGGCGAGGCAGGGCCCTGGCAGCCAGAGGAGGGGTGGGTGTCACACTGGGATAAGCTGCTGCTGTCTGTCCGGCTGCCTGTTTGGAAGGGATGAGTGTGGTGTGATTTGCTAATGTACTCCCTCTGGATTTTGGGTTGCCACCAAGGTTACATGATGCCGCATCTGAGAACGGCCCTGTGACCTGGTGCTTGGTGCAGGTGGTACTGCAGCATTCTCTGGGGAGGGCCAGAACTGGCCGCCACGAAGGATGGTACCAGCCTTTGCCCGTGTGTGTCTCCTGTCAATGCCTAGAGTCTGTGGGACCATCCCATAAGTGGTTGAGGATGGGGGGGGCATGTTGCCACCCTCAGGCCCCTTGGGGCTCCCCTGCCCAGATGAGGCTGAGACGTCTCTGGTGCTGTTTGATCTATCCCCTAGGTGGGTCTGGCTCTCCCTCTGCCTTCCTTTCTAGAAGAGAGAGGCTGAGACAGAGAAGCCCCTCACCCCAGTGTCCCAGCATACCATCACCTGGGACGTGCCTGAGTGTCCATAGTGAGCCAAGCATGGCCTCCTAGCTCTGCAGTTGGATCAGTGAGGGAGCAAGCTCCCATGTTCTCCGTGGGGCTGACTCCCAGCAGAGGAGAGGCCAGGGTTAGGTCCTGTCAGGAAGGGCAGCTCAGGCTACATGGTGGGAAGGCCAGGCCACCACTGTCCCCTCCCCAGGCTCTGTAGCCCAACATCCATTTGCTTTGTGGGGCACAGCTAGTGCCACAACCTGCCTGGCCCCCTTGTCCTCTGGGCCTGGCCCAGGAGCTATTTGCAGAGTCTCCATGGCTGTGGTGGAAGTCCCCATGATGAGCGTGATTTGCTCTCTCAGTTGCGTGTTCTCGTGGGGGTTGTGGATGCCCACGGGAAGTAGACGGCCCACAGAGAGGAAGCGCTTTGTAAGTGCTGAGTGACTGGCATTTTTCCTCTTGCAGCCCTGGATGGGAGGGCCGGCTCCCCACAGGGTGCAAGGCTGCATGAAGCCCCTGGGGAGGAAGGCGCCTGGGCAAGGAGTCGGGGTTGGAGCTGCTCAAGGAAGGCCTGCTCCCTGCACAGCTCCCTCAGGGCCTGTAGGTGGACTGGGTAGGTATAAAAATGGTGTGGGGGCAGCGTCTGACCCCCCCTCTCTTCACAAGGGGAAGGAGAATCAAGATCAACAGCCCAAGGCTAATTCCTATGAGGCAGAGGTTAGACATGCCTCCTCTCTCCGCCATCTTTACCAATTCTCATAGCAGTCTCTACTACTATGCTGAGTTCCCTAATTCATTGCACTGGCCACACAAAACTCACAAACAGTACTCACGATTATGGGGTTTATTAGGGAAGTAACAGGTTACAGTTCAGGTTCAGGAACTCAGGATACAGTTTTTCCATCAGGACGGCTTCTTCCCAGCCATGTTCACAGGCACACCTTTCTCTGACCCTCGGCCTCTGCCCTGCTCAGGCAAGTGTTACAAGCCCTTTTAGGTCTGCCGATAAGTGCTGAGAAGCACCCTGCTCCGCCAGCAAGCCTCTGCCTGAAGGGCTCAGCTCTAGCTCTGTGAGTCGACAAACCTAGCTTCACCAAGTGACCATAAGCACTCAGCTTTCTTGCTCTGTGGGTCGGAAAGCCCACCATGCCTTCTGCTGCTGCTGGTCTCTTCTGCCACCATTTCTCTGCCATTGCTTCTCTCTGTCTTCCATGTCATAGCACGTGTTCTCTCTATCCCTCCCTCTCTCTCTCCCTCCCCTCCCTCCTGGTTCCAGGATCTTAGCCCAGGGATCCCAGGTCCAAAGGACGTGTTCCGCTCTTGGCTATTTTTCCCTGGTGGGATCTTCTCTTTCCCGCCTCTGGGATGGCTCATTTTAAGCCCAGCTGGATGGCAAAACTGACCGGTCCCTTGGGTGGGCCACAATTACCTTATTTGCACGGTCCCACAGTCACTTGGGTAGGAGTTACCAAGACCGTGGTGAGAAATTCCATCACACCGCAGTGGATCCGTCAGATGCAGGGTCTGTGGGGACGCAGGGGCACCTTTGCTGGACCACCGCCTGTGGTGCCGCATGTGGCGGGTTTAGGTTGGCCAGACAGCTGGCTTGCTGGTGAACTTCAAGTTAAGTAGTCTTTGTAAACTGTAGTCTAGACCGTTCTGCATGAAACCACGAAGTTGGTTTAAAGTGACCTCGTGTTTACACACTGGGCTGCCTAGGCTTGTCTGCTGCCCCTGCCGCTTGGAGCCCACAGGGCCAGCAGGAGGGGGCTAGAGGGCATCAGCTGGGGTGGGGACGTGTGGGGGGTTTACTGGGGGGATGGGCTGGATGGAGACCAGGGGTTAGGGTGCTCTCTAGCCCCATCTTGAAACCTGGAGCCTTGGGGTGGCTACAACTTCTGCCAAGATGGCAGCACCCGGCCTCCCTCTGTGGGGACAGGCCCGAGACCAGCACAAGTGCTGCTGGGCCTGGAAGCCACCGGCCTGGGAGTCTGGGGGTTCTGTGACTACTGCATTTCCCTGGGTGGGGGTGGGGGACATGGTGTCACTGCAGCCTGGTGGTACCAGCCCCCCACACCCACCTGGTGAAGCCTCAGACAAGGCTTGTGGGGAGGCAGGCCTGCCGCCTTCAGCGGGACGGGTCACCTTCCCCAACCCCAGTGTCCTTGTGTGGTGTGAGGGTAATGAGGGAAAGGGCTCAGCTCCTGGAGCCCCACAAGGATGGTTGCTGCTCCTTCCCCACCCTCACCCCGCCCAGAGGCTGGGGTCCCCCCTTCCCAGTGCATCCGCACACGTGGTGTCAGTTCCCGGAGGTGGGAGTTTCTGCGGGGGCCTTTTGGGTATGGAGGGGGTAGTGTGAATGCATGTCTGTGCAGACGCCAGAGCCCTCTCTCTCGGTTCCTGTTTCAGACTGACCCAGGAATCCCCCATGTGGTGGCTGCCCGGGCCTGGCCGTTTTCTGAACATGGCCCTGGAAATCAGGGGGGCTGCTATCAGTTTTGGGGTCTGCCCCAGTCCCTGGGGCCAGGCTCTGGGCAGACGATGTGACTTGAGGAGAGCTGTGAGACCTGTGGTGAGGGCTAGCTGCGGACTTGTTCAGGTGGGGTTTGTTTTGGTGGCGCACCACCTACCTTGCTGTGGGCAGGGTTTCTCAGTGCAGCTGGCCTCCTGGGCCCAGGATTTCAAGAGGGAGTATCTCCTTGGTGTCAGCACCCTGGGCTTGGCGGAGGCAGCTGGACCCCACATCCTCACGTGAGTGTCGTCGCCAACCGGGGCCAGGGCCACCTGGGGTAGGCAGGACCTGAGCAGCAGCCGCCCCTTCCCCGAGTCCTGTGTCTTTCCTTCCAGCAGAGCAGGATGGATGGATGTAAGTGGACGTGGCAGGAGCACTGTGCTCCAGTCATTAAGGACACACGGACGCCCATCTGTCCAGGACATCTGGCTGCAGGCTCAGACCTGGCTGGTGTGATTCCTGCTCCTTTAGGAAAGTCGTTTGGCATGTGGTTTCCAGAAGTGTCTTAGACTGGGACATGTGCCAGGGGAGAACTCCAGAGGAGGAGGGTCCGATGAGGCGGCAGAACCACTGGAGACCCCGAAGGGCCACACTGTCATATAGAGCCAGGCTGGAAGGACATGAGTGAGCAGAGACCATGGTCTGTGGGGGCCAGGGCAGGCGGGGTGCCAGCTCCCCACCCTCATTCCCCAGCCCTGCTCACTTCCCCATTTGGTGAGTCAGTTGCCGTCTGCCCCATCCCTCGTGGACACAGACCCTGCATTATGTCCCCCTTTTTTCAGCTGAAGCTTCCTACCCTTCCCCCTTCATGACCTCCCTGTCCTGCCCTCAGCATGACAGTTGCCCTGCCCTGAGGGGTCTGGGTGGGGCCATCCCCATCTCACTCTCCTGGGGCCCAGCTCTACTTGGTGCTGCCGATGCCTCTTGGGGAGGCTTCTCCATTGGGCTGGCATTGCCAGGAACCCCCATCCTAGCAGGCCCCATCCAGGTACTGCAGGCTGCTGGTGGCTCTGCGGAAGGCGCTTGGGGAGGAGGGCTCAAGCCAGACTGTTCTTGGGGCAGCCTCCCGTTGTACTCAAGGGGTCCGCTTTGGTCCTGGAATGTGGGGGGTGGGGGGCGACTGCACATGTTGTGACTGCCTGGCCAGTGCTCCCATGCTCTGTATCTCAAGATCATGCAGCCAAAGGCCATCCAGAGGGGCAGGGCAAGACGCTTCGCCTGTTCCAGGCCCTGCTGGCCTGCATGCTCAGAGCAGAGCTCAGGGGATCAGCCCAGCTGGTCCTCAACTTCCAAGCCACCAGGGCCCCCTAGTCCTCGGGGCTGACACCTCACACACCTCCTAAGAGCTGAAAGCCTCTGTTCTGCCCGACCGCTAGGGCACAAGAGCATATGGCAGCTGCCCAGCCCCACTGCTGGTTACCTGACCTTCACCCCCGCGGCTCCCAGGTGTTCTGCCTCCTTGCCCACCTGGCAGCAGGAAGATGTCCGCCCAAAGACAAGGACACTCTGTGCTGCCTGCTGGCTGCGTCTGGGTGGTGCTTACCCTATGGGACCTGGCTCTAAATATACCCGCGTGAGGTCACCAGGATGAGACCCGTCGGTGCCAGACCTGGTCCCTGCTCACTGTCTGTCGAGCCATCTCACCTCAGATCACCTCCTGCTGATGCCTCTTAGATGTGCTCACAGACACGGCCCCACAAGGAACACTGCAGGGAAGTCTGTCACCCCGGAGCACGTGGGCCCATGTGTGGAGGGGCAGCTTGGCAAGCTGCACTGTGGCCTCTCATTTGGCTGTAGTCACTGGGCACCTTTACACCTGGAGGGGACATCGAGACCTTGGTGCTGTAACACACACAGTTGGCAGGCTAACTCCCCGAGGCTCCTGTGTCCTGGTCCCTGGAGCCAGCTCCTTCCATGGCAGGAGACTGTGGGGATGTGTTGAGATGGAGAGAGGAGCTGAGATCATCCCGGCAGGTCAGAGACGAAGCGAGGACTTGGCTACATGGCTAGACTGAAGATGCAGGAAGGGCCCAGCTGAGGAATAAGGGCCACCTCCAGAAGCTGAGCACGGCCTTCAAGTGACAGCCAGTGAGGAAATGGGGACCTCAGCCCCACAGCCACAGGTGCTGAATCCCTCCACCACCTGACCGAGCAGAGACTCAGACCCTCCCTCCAACCCCACAGGCCCAGCTCCGCCCGTGACACCTGCCTCCAGCAGGTGAGACCCTCACCCACTTCTGTCTGCCCAACTGAGAGAGAATAAACGCACGTTGTTTAAGCCGCTAATGTGTGATGGTTTGTTCTGGCAGCAACAGGAAACCCACAGCACACAGTCCTGTGAGAACAGGGGGTAGGCAGGGGAAGACAGGCTGATCACCAGCCCCACCTGTCAGGATGCGTTTCTCTGCTTATGCTTGGTCAACCCAGGTCATGTCTCAGGAGGGCTATCAATGCAGCAGCCTCATCTGTAGTGGCTGGGGAAGCGCACCCTGGTGTCCCTGGGATGAAGGGCTGGGCCAGGTGTATATGCACGCTGGTATATGCAAGGGTGCTTCTGTAATCACACAAGGAGATGGTTGTGGTTGGCTAAGGTGGTTGTGGGGAGAGTACTCTTCACTGTGTGCCCTTTAATGCCACTTTAATTTGTATCATGTGCCTGCACAACCCAGCTGTAGCTGAAAACCAATTTGAGTGCATGTCGGGGAGAGGCAGGTGCTGTGCTCACTGCAAATCACAGGGGTGTAGCAGGGGCCTCCTGTGTCCATGCCTCTCCCCAAACGAGCCCTCCTTGCCCTGCCACAAGCCCCCAGAATCCTGCAGCTGCTGGAGATTATTGTTGAGTCTGTGGGAGCTTTTTATATATAGTAGATCCAAGTCTTTTCACTGGGTGCTTGTTTTGTCAGCATTTTTCCCCCAGGCTATGACTTGCCTGCTCACTGACAGTAGCTTTTACTAAGCAGAGCTTCTTAATTTTGATGAAGTCCTGTTTGTCGGTATTTTTTTTCTGTGGTTAGTGCTTTGGGGCCCCTGAGAAGTCTTTGTGTACCCTAAGACTGCAAAGGTGTTCTCCTCTGCTGCTTCTAAAAAGCTTTTTAACTTTCACATTTCAATTTGTGTTCGTTTCTAATTAATGTTTGGTGTTTGATGTAAATTGAATCACACAGTATGTGTGTGTGTGAATTTTCACTCAGCGTTGTTATGATTCATCCTTGTTGATGGAGCTGTGGCTCATTCATTCCCATTGCTGTGCGGGTTCCTCTGGAGTCAACTGCAGTTGAGTCCTTCCACTCTCGGTGACCCTGTGTGTTGTGACCCTGACCCCTTGTGGCCAATGTGGTCACAGTGCCATGGGTCTTCTCGTTCACGTCTCCCAGTCCACAAAGCAGCCATTCTCTTCAGGGGCGAGGTCCTGGTCGTGATCAGGGGCTTTGGTGGAGACAACGGCCTTTCTGGACCCGTGTCTTCATCTGCAAAATGGGATGATGGTAATTGTAGCACCTACCCCACAGGTGCTCGTAACAACTGAAGGAGTAAACACAGGTCAAGTGCTTAGAGCAGGGCCAGCTCATAGCAAGCATGGGACAGGGGTGGCCTCGCTGGGTCCTGGGGTCTGTGCGTGCTCAGCTTCACCAGGTAAAGCCACGCTGGTTCCCGAGGTTGGCTGCACCCTCGCCACCAGGTATCCCACATGTCGTTTCTACCAGGTTCCTGTGTATCAGTCAGTGGTCTTAATTTGCATTTTCCTGATTACTAGGGAGACAGAGCCTCTGCTTACTGGTGTTGAAATGTTTTGATCCTGCTTTAAAAAATGTTTTGAGATAAGTTAATGAAAGTGAAACAGCTAGAACAGAAATAACAAGAGGGTTGGCACAGTGTGAAGAACGTAACCAGTCATTGATCATTATGTTTAGAAACTGGAGTGAGAGCAGGTTTAGCTGTGTGTATTTTCATCAAAAATAAATATTAATTAAAATGAAAAAAATTTTTTTGAGATAAAATTTACCATTTTAGCCATATAAAAGTACAATTCACTGGTTTTTAGTCCATTCATAGTGTTGTGCAACCATCACCACAATCTAGCTCTAGAATATTCAGTCACTCCAAGGAGACTCCTCCTCCTCCCCTCTCAGCCCCTGCAGCCCCCACTCCATATCCGTCTCTATGGATTTGCCTGTCTGGTCTGGGCAGTTCATATAATCTGCCGACTTTTTCACAAGGTTACATGTTCCTTGTGGCCATCTTTTCACGCTGTCTTGGGCTCTTTGGAAGATCTGGATTTCAGTATAATCAGTGATTGGTTTATTGCACATTCATCATTCCTTTAGGTTTTGTGCTTTTTATTTGATAAAGCCTTTGGTCCCCCTACCCTAAATCAGATGGCAGAGATGGCACACACAGCCTGTGTACATGATAACTGCATGCAGGCAGGGGTGTGCCTGGGTCCCAATAAGCCAACTGCCAGGTAGAAGCTGGGAGATGGGGAGCACTGGGGGGCCGTGTTGGCCCTTGGGGGCAGGTGGGGGCTTGGGTGCCGCTGGCTCTGCTTGCTCTGGGGGAGGGTTGGGGAGCAGGGGCAGGCACTGACAGCGGTTCTTGTCTTACAGATCCGGAACATGGTGGCGGTGCTGGAAGTCATCTCCAGTCTGGAGAAATACCCCATTACCAAAGAGGCGCTGGAGGTGGGTGCTGCTGCTGTCCTGGATGTGTGGGAGCGGGGCCCTGTGGCAGGTCTCAGGCTCCCCACTGTATCCTCCCTAGCACTGCTGAGCCCCCAGACTTCTCCCAATGAGTTAGGAGGTTTGTGGAATATGCCTTATTGGCCTTATGAGAACTGTGAGGTGCCATCCCCTCAGAGACCTCAGGGTGCCAGTGTGCTCCCAGAGTTGTCCCATAAGGCACTGAAGGGACTGGGTGCTCTCACCCCAGGGACAGGTAGGGTGGTTCCTGGCCCATGGAACTGCACACCTGGGGTGGTCCTTTGCTCAGCGGAAGCCCTCCGCTGGAGGACCAGGTCCTTGGGTGGCCATGGCTTCGCCATCCAGAGCCTGTGGGCCCCAAGGAACGGGGTTGGAGGTGGAGCTGTCACAGAGCTCTAGTGTTAGGGAGGCCTCTCCCAGGCCAGGTGCCCCACCCTGCCTCTCACCATCCACTATGTTGCAGGAGACACGGCTGGGGAAGCTCATCAACGACGTCCGAAAGAAGACCAAGAACGAGGAGCTCGCCAAGCGGGCCAAGAAGCTGCTCCGGAGCTGGCAGAAGCTCATTGAGCCTGTGCACCAGGGTGAGGCGGCACTGCGGGGGCTTCCTGGCACCGCCGGCTCCGCCAACGGGGGTGCCCACAACTGCCGGCCAGAGGTAGGGGCGGCTGCCGGGCCCCGGAGCATCCATGACCTAAAGAGCCGCAATGACATCCAGAGGCTGCCCGGGCAGCGGCTGGACAGGCCGGGCAGCCGCAAGCGCCGGGGAGACCAGCGTGACCTCGGCCACCCTGGGCCACCACCCAAGGCCGCCAAAGCCAGCCATGAGCCTCTGGCCCCCAACTCATCCCCCCTGCCCACCAATGGGATCACCGGGAGCCCCGAGAGCTTCACCGGTCCCCTGGACAGCAGCGGGCACACGGGCCCTGAGGGCAGCCGCCTGGAGCCTGGCGAGAATGACAAGCACAGTGGCTGGATCCCAGTCAATGCTGTGAGGCCGCACACCAGCTCGCCTGGCCCAGGCCTGGGGGCCAAGACCGCCTCACTGCAGCCGCTGGACAGGGTGGACGAGACTCCAGGCCCCCCACACCCCAGGGGGCCTCCCCGCTGCTCCTTCAGCCCTCGGAACTCACGGCACGAGGGCCCCTTCGCCCGGCAGCAGAGCCCATATGTGCCCAAGGGCTCAGTGCCCAGCCCCTCACCGCGGCCCCTGTCGCTGGAGGCCACGCAGGCGCCTTCACCTCTCCCGCTGGCCCAGCCCCCCACGCCCCCTGTCCGGCGGCTGGAGCTTCTGCCCAGTGCAGAGAGCCCAGGGTGCTGGCCTGACCAACCCGAGGGCCACCAGCGGCTGGCAGGGCCTGGCTGCAAGGCGGGGCTGCCGCCGGCCGAGCCGCTGCTGCTACTACCACGAGCAGGCCTATCCCCAGACTCTTCCAGGGCGGACAGCGATGCCGCCTCCTCGGGTGGCTCGGACAGCAGGAAGAAGAAGCGGTACCGGCCACGTGACTACACAGTGAACTTGGACGGACAGGGGGCTGAGGCAGGCGTCAAGCCTGTGCGGTTAAAAGAGCGCAAGCTCACCTTTGACCCCATGACAAGACAGATCAAACCCCTGACCCAGAAGGAGCCTGTGCAGGCCGAGAGCCCTGCGCGCACCGAGCCACCCCGGACCGAACTGGACGCGCAGGAGCCAAGGGGCGGCCTGCAAAGCCCCTTCGAGCAGACGAACTGGAAGGAGCTGTCACGCAATGAGATGATCCAGTCCTACCTGAGCCGGCAGAGCAGCCTGCTGTCATCGTCAGGCGCGCAGACACCAGGCGCGCACCACTTCATGTCGGAGTACCTGCGGCAGGAGGAGAGCGCCAAGCGGCATGGTGCCCACGAGACACATGTGCTCGCGCCACACAGCCCGCCTGCAGACTTGCCAGGGCACACACGTGAGATCACACAGGATGATCTGGAGCGCATCCAGGCCCACCAGTGGCCGGGTGTGAACGGGTGTTATGACACACAGGGTACCTGGTATGATTGGACGCAGTGCATAGCGCTCGACCCGCATGGTGACGATGGGCGCCTGAACATTCTGCCTTACGTCTGCTTGGACTGACCGCCTGATGGGCGGTGGGTGGGTGTGGAGGCCCAGGGAATGTACCTGGGGTTGGGCGGGTGCCCCCGTGCTCTGCCCTCGAGATTCTCCTTCTTTTGTGAAATGCTGCTACCAGTTTACTAACAAACTTGCATAGGAAGGACTGCGGGAAGGACGGCAAAGCGAGTTCCAAGCGCTCCAGCATCCAGCTAGACGGAGTGCCGTTCCCGCCTGGAGACAGTGCAGACACCCCGGCCACACGGGCTGGGCGCAACTGCAGGCAGGCACAGAACACTTGTGGAAGAAGTTACCTTTAACAGAACCGAGAGCACGCGTCTTATTTATTTGCATTTGTTTGTGTTGTCATTTGGCCCTGAGGTGTCTGGGAGGGTGAGCAGGAGCATGGCCTTTGTACACTGTGCGCTCAGTCTAGCCCAATCGCTGCTGAGCCTTGTTTCCAGCCCCCTGGGGCCAGATGGCATGGGGCGGCCAGCCCACTGGCCTCCAGTTTGACCCCACGTTCCCCAGGCAGCCACACGTTTTTATCTGGTTTCAGTTACAATCTTGTTTCTAAAGAAATGCTGCAAAAATTTATTGTTTGAAGAGTTCATTTTCTCCCGTTTCATCTGACCACCAGCCAAACAACTTTCCTTTCTTTCTCTTATCCTTTTCCCCTTCCTGCACATATCTAAAAGCTCTCATCTTTCTAGAGTGCCCCACCCAAAAAGCCCCACAGAAGTCACTGCGGGTGCTACTGGGGTGTGCACTGTGCTGGGCAGAGGTGGCCTGTCTGGGCTGGAAACACTCGTGACCATTCCTTTAGAGTTGTTTGCCTTATGGTTATCTGTCAGAAACGCGATTTGCAAAAACAAGGAGCCTTAGTGAATGTACAGTACCTAGACTTCTGGGTCCCCAGGACACAGAAGGGGCAACTTTGCTATTTGGTCCAGTAAGTGGACACCTTGTGATATAAACGTGGAAATAAAAAAAAAAAAACATTTGCACAAACCAGCCTGGGAGTCGTTTCTGATTTGGTCCTTTGCAGCCAAGCCAGCTCCTCACAAACGTCCTTTTTTGGAATCTGAATGAGCCAGAAGGCTTGGCCCCACCTCTGAGGTTATGGCCCCCCAGCCAGAGTGGGAGGTGGGGCAGGTGCTGGCAGAAAACTGGCCATCTGCTTTCTGCTTAGAAACTGATGTTTCCCCCTCCGCAAAGCCACATGGTACCCCTCCCACCTCTGGGGTCACCTGCTAGATTTGGGTGGCTGACCTAGGGCCACGTGGAGACATGCTGTCCTGTCTCCATCCACACCCACCTGCCCAGACACCTGGAAGCAGGCTCAGGACCAGGTCTCGGTGAGGACACCAGGGCAGGAGACCAGACAGGCCTCTCTGTGAGCATCTCCTTCACTGCCCCTCCCCCCCCCCCAGATCAGAACAGAGGGAAGGAGGCTGTCATCTGGAAAAGTCAGAATCTGAAGGGGAAAAGGTATGACAGCCCCTTCCCCAACTTGTGGTCTTTCCCCCAAACGTACTAGGTACACCCAGAGGCTGAGCTGCCCACCGCTTGGCCAGGCCCCAGTCTGCCTTAGTACCTGGCTAGTGTGTCCACTGTTTTTTAAGCACCTTTTTGTTCTTCCTCCTCATTCCTGAAACCCTAAGAAGCCAAGACTTCAGTTTTCTAGATTTTTTTATTCTGGAATAGGTTATCTTGTCCATGTCTACTAATCTTACAGATGAGCACTCAGCTCCCTTTAAGAGGGACAGCCCCACAGTGCCCGCCCAGGAATGTTCCAGCCATTAGGACCCCAGCCAGCCCAGAACCCAGGTTTCAGAGCCATTAGGGATTTCCAATGTCGGTATGGTGCACTGCTGCCTACTAGCTGCATGGCTCTGGGCCAGTCAACTCGTGCACACACGTCCCCACTTGGAGGACAAGAGTGCCTACCCCAGAGTTGTGAGGGCTCCAACGATGAAAACTGAACACACCACATAAGACTGCTGTGAACCTCAGCGGTGCTACCGAAAGCCTGTAATTAGGTTCCTAAACCCACTGTGCTTGTCTTCTCACCAGACATGGGGGCGAGGTGCTGCCCGCGCCAGTGCCCTGCGAAAGTAGTATTACTCTAACAAAGGGTCGCAGGTGTAGCTGGAGGATATTGGGGTGCGGAGGTTGGCGCCCCAGGAGCATCTCCTCGTCCTGGGCTTGAGAATGTGCCTTTGCTCCCCCGCCCCCACCCACAGGGTGTCCTGAGCACCCAGTAAGCCCCACGGTACAGGTATTTCCCGGCTTTGAGAATGCAAGGATAAGCTACGATTCCCCGCAACATTTTGAGGATCAAGTTGAAGTTGCCACTCCTAATTCGCCAAGTAAAGACGCTGCAAAAGAATTTTAACCAGCCCTCCCCCAAGAAATGGCTCGATGCACATGATTTTTGGAACAAATGACCATCATTTTAGTAGAATAATCACTTTTTCTGGAAAACACCGTCTCGCCTCCCTCCGCTGGGGCAGCCGGTTACTCGGGCATCGCGGTCACAGCCGGCACGTCCCGGCCTGCAGAGCCTGCAGCCCGATGGGCCCACGAGGTATGCCGGGGAGACTGCCCTCTCCGCCTGCGGCCGCCGCTACCTACCGCAGGGGGCCTGACGTCTGGGCAGCGGCGCCCGGACATCCTCCGGAGACATCCGTCCCGGTCTGCAGAAAGAAAGGGCGCTGTCACAACCGCCCCTCCCGCCAATAAGCACCATCACCGCCGCTCGCCGTCGGCGCCACTCTCGGGACCCGCTGCCCACCTTCCGCTTCCGGCCTCTGCCCCGCCCTCACCGGAAGTCCCCCAGGAAGGGCGGGGTCTGCACTCGCAACGTGGTGGTGGGCGCGTAGGCCGGCGCGTGGGCGGGGACGTCAGCGGCGGCGGCCAACAGGAAGCGGCGTTGGCAGCGTGTCCCGCCCCAGGCCCGGCCCACGCGTTGCCTTTTC
>NW_004444058.1:6510114-6522656 GCF_000243295.1 Trichechus manatus latirostris
GTGTCGCCGCCCGTGCCCGGCCCGCACGCGCCGCCCGGCCCGCTGCTCCCGCCTCGCTTCTACCCGCGCTACGTGCTGCCACTTGCCTTCGGCAAGTACTTCGCGTCCGTGTCGGCGCACGTCAGCATCTGGAAGGTGCCCGTGTCCTATGCGCATACCGGTAGGTGCCGGCGCCGGGGACGCCTGTCTGGGGTCTTTGCGCTCGGCCAGGAGTGCGTGAGGGGCCAACTTGTGCCCTCTGAGCAGGAGAGACCCACCTGGGGGTCTCGGGGGAGAGGAAGGAGCTGAGCAGGCCGGGTCACACCGTTTAGGGTAGGGTAGGGGGCAGCCCTGCAGAAAGAGAGGGCTGAAGAGGTTTGAGAGGCGGCCAAGCTGCCAGTCCCGCCCCTCCCCAGCCTGAGAGGTGGGACAGGCTCCTAGGGTGGGCTCCTGAGCGCCCCTTGCCTCTCTTTGCAGTCAAGGCCACCATGCCCATCTGGGTGGTCCTCCTGTCCCGAATCATCATGAAGGAGAGACAGAGCACCAAGGTAAGGGGGCTCTGGCTGCTGGTGGACCCAGGGCTGCCTGCCGGGCCTCACCAGGTGACGTGGTCCAGGCTCCCAGGCTGCCTGGTTCCTGTCAGATAAGGAAATCAGCCCCGTGAACTTCCAGGGCCCTTTCACTGCTAATGTTCTAGAATCCCTTTGGTCAGTGGTGTGGGGGTGCGGAGGGGGTATCCCAGAGCTGCCTCTGCTGTGTGGTCTGGGGGATGCCCCACCCCTCTGAAGCCAATCTGTCCGCCCTGTCCACATTACCTATGTAGGGGTTGCAGGTAGGCTACCGGTAGCTTCTTGGTGATGACGTGGTTGCATCTTGGCCCAACACCTTTGCCCTCTAGCAGGACCAGGTATGGAATGCCTGGCGTCTGCCGGCACTCTTTGTGATGTAGTTTCATTTCCTTCTAAGAGAGTGGGGACAGGTAGGGACCTTCTGGAATAAGAAGGGAAGTGCTAGTCAAAGGAGTCTGCTTTTGACATAAGTCAGCCCAGTCTTAAGAATTTTGATCGTTGTGGGGTCGTTCTGGGGATGGAAATACAAACATCACTCAGACCCGGGGCTGCCTTAGGCTCTTGACACAGCCCAGGATCAGTTCAAGATGGTAAGCCACGGTGTTTCCTACTTGGGGTGGGTGGGAGAATCTGGGGCCTCAGCCAGAAACAGCCGCCTTCCCTGGTGCCTTAGGTGGCAGCGGGGCTCTTTCTGCCCCAGCTGGAACCCATTTCCATGCTGGACAGAGCCCTCTTCCCCAGGTGGTCAGTTTCTGTCTGGCATTGTGCTTTTTTTGTAACTCAGAACAGTGGTCCTGCCCTGGATCAGCTTGTAGAAATTGGGCCATCTCTGGCGAGTTTTTATTTTTATTTTAGCCTGTCTTGATCCTAGCAGAGCGGGGTGTGCTCTGCCGCCCGCCCCTGGGTGATGTCAGGTGGGTGGGTGACTGTCTTGCCAGGGTCAGAGCTGCCTGGGAGGTGTGTGACTGCATCAGTCAATATCACTCCGAGTTTATGAGGTTTCCTGTTGCTAAGTTTATCCGGTTTCCTGGTTGCAGGTTGCAGGGGAGGTTGTAACCACCCTGGGCATGGCTGGGGCCCGGAAACTTTGCACAGCTGGAAAGGGCCCTCCCAGGCAGGGTGAGAAATGATAAGTAACTTTGACTAGACCCGCCACCACTACCCCCCTCTGAGACAGATAAAGCAGGTAATCAGATAAGGGGACTTCAAAGGGGACAGTCACATGCCCGTGGGCTGGCATTGTAGCTGGTCAGGGCTTAATGGTGACAGTGCCCCCAGGGCATCACAGGCTTGAGAGCTTTCTTGCTAAGAATTGGAAATTGAGCCTTTTTGCACCAGAGCTCAGGCGCCATCCCTTGCACTCACGCTGGAATGCTGGGCCTCTGGTCACCTCCTAGCACTGTATTCACTGCATGTTCATTCAGCCAGCAGTACTGAGTGCCTACTGTGTGCTGGCACCAGGATAGAACAGTGAGCAAGGGCCTGCCCTGACGGAGTACACGTTAAAACACAGGATTAAACAGGCAGTTACGACGTTGGGGGCAGTTGTGGCTCAGTGGCAGAATGCTCGCTTTCCATGCAGAAGACCCAGGTTTGATTCCAGGCTAACGCTCCTCATGTACAGCTACCACCGTCTGTCAGTGGAGGCTTGCATGTTGCCAGGATGCTGGACAGCTGTCAGTAGAGCTTCCAGACAAAGGAAGAAAGGTCTGGCAATCAACTTCCAAAAATTAGCCAGTGAAAACCCTATGATCACAATGATCCTATCTGCAGTCCATCATGGGGATGGCACAGAACAAGGCAGCATTTTATTCCATCGTTCATGGGGTCGCCATGAGTTGGGGCCGACTCAACAGCAGCTATGTACAATGTTGGGTACAGCGTGATGCCACATGGGAGGCACAGGTGGCAGTGGGAACCCCTAGCAGAGGGACACTCGGGACGAGGGTGGAACAGGGGATGTTCTCCTTGGAATGATGAGGGAACAGAGACCTGAAGAGTGAGGGGGAAGGAGGAGCGGGTGGGATGGCGTGGGGATGGAGCGTGTCCCAGGCAGGGGTGATGGTGTGTTTCAAGGGCCTGAAGTAGGAGGGAGTGGAGACTTTATTAACATTTGTGCCAGTGGCGGAGCCCCTGGGAGGTGCAAACTGTGAACGTGCTCAGCTGCTAACTGAAAGGTTTGAGGTTCGAGTCCACCGAGAGGTGCATCGGAAGAAAGGCCCAGTGATTTACTTCCCAAAAATCGGCCGTTGAAAGCCCTATGGAGCACATGGGGTCACCAGGAGTAGGAGTCAATTTTGACAGCAACTGGTGGTGCCAGTGGGAGTCTCTTGGAAGTTCAGGGTTTCAGATTCTTCTTGAGCAGAGACTCTGAGTGGAATGTGGAATAGGGCATGGGGCTGCCCATGGCGACATAGCCCTGCCCCAGATATTGTGTAGCCATCTGCTCCCCTCAACCCCCACCAGCATCCCTGTCACAGTTTCCCAAAAGGGGTATGGTATCCCTCTGGGGTGTCATGCCAGTGAAGGAGGATACAGTGGCTGAAGCTTTGCTCGAGGCCCCTATAACGGGTCCCAGGAGCCAGCTGTCAGCCCCCGCCTTCCTCCCCAGGTATACTTGTCCCTCATCCCCATCATCAGCGGCGTCCTGCTGGCCACTGTCACGGAGCTGTCTTTCGACATGTGGGGGCTCCTCAGTGCCCTGGCAGCCACCCTGTGCTTCTCACTTCAGAATATCTTCTCCAAAAAGGTACTGGGGTCACCGTCAGGGTGTGCATGGTGGGTCAGGGCATGCAGGTGGCAGCTGAGCAGACATGAGGTGGGGCCACATAGAGATTTCTCAGTGTCAGTGCAGGGGAATCCTTGTTGCCCATCTGCTGGCTTTCTGTTTGCTATTTTATTTTTTGAATAGTTTCTGTTTTTCTTTTGAGAAATTCATGTCTGCCCAATGTGAAGCAAAAGAAAAACCCAATGAAAAATCAAAAAAGATTGAGGACCTACTGTGTGACGGGCACTATGGAGGGTGGTGGAGATGAAGAATCAAATGAAACCTGTCCCCTGCCCAAGGAGTTTCCATTTGATTGAGACAGTCACAGTACTGTCCCCTAAGGACACTACTAATGAGTTTTTTTTCTGTGCATATATTAGAGTTGCACTATTATAGCTATGGAGCCCTGGTGGCGAAGTGATTAAGAACTATAGCTGCTAACCAAAAGGTGGGCAGTTTGAATCCACCAGCCACTCCTTGGAAACCCTATGGGGCACTTCTCCTCTGACCTGTAGGGTCGCTAGGAGTCTGAATCGACTCAACAGCAACAGGTTTGGTTTTTTTATTATAGCTATATTTTAAAATCCTGCTTTGTTCACTTACTGTTACAGCATAAGCATTTTCCCATATCACTAGAAATTACCGCTCTTAACTGCTACAATAATTACACTCTTTTCATGTACCACAGTGAATGCAGTCATGTTCTGTACTGGAAATACAGGTTGTTTCCAACCGTTCGTTATAAATAACACAGCCACAAACATCTTTGTACATAACATTTTCCTGCCTCAGGTTATTTCCTTATGATGGGTTTCCAGTTCTTGGGTCAGAAGGTATGAAGGTTTGGTGGCTCTTGAAATCCTTTGCCTGGTTTTAGTCTGGAAAGGTTACACCAATTTATCCTTAAACCAGCAATATTTAAGAGTGCCTCGTTCACTGCAGTTTTGCCAGCATTGACCGTTACCTTTTTCCTGGTCCTTCATAAAACAGCGCTTGTTTTGGGCGCGTTCTGTGTAAGTGCACTTGTAGGTTTGGTTGTTGAGTTGGATGTCAGGGTTAATGTGTATTTGTTCGATTTGGGATCTGGCACCCCCTTTCCAGTCATAGATTCAATCAGCCTTCAAGGAGACTTTCTCTCGTCAGGTGTTGAGAGATTCCCGGATCCACCACCTCAGGCTGCTGAACATCCTGGGCTGCCATGCCATCTTCTTCATGATACCCACGTGGGTTCTGGTGGACCTCTCGGCGTTCCTGGTCAGCAGTGACCTGGTGAGTTGGCCGGCCCCAAGCACTCGCCCGTCTCCTGACTGGTTCCAGAGTCGATGCTTTGTTGGGTGTCACAGCTCTGCATTGACTCTGGGAATTTCTGGTGTCTGACGCTAGCCTTCCAACACTCGGCTTTTTCTTATGACTGATGTTACATGCGGTTGAGGAAGTCAGCCTCCTTGATGTTCCTTCCAAAGCGTGCTTGAGTTCAGCTCCTGATAGCTGTTGCATTTGTGCCGGTAGCATCAAGGAAGCGAAAAATGGCTCTGCAGGTGGCTCTTTCCTGTCCTGACAAATCTTGTTCAGATCTCATTCTGACTTTTAAAAACTGCTTGCAATGATCGATTGCTTTGTGGGCCTTGTCTCTGTCCTTATGTCCATTTGCTCCAAAGGTATCCGTGGCTCCCTGAGCACTAGAATGAGAGTCTTTCCACTCCTGCAGAGTTAGATACCAGAGAATGCGCTAGAAACAGCACAGGTGACAGTGGTAAGAAAGGGTACAAGTGGTTCTTCTAGGCTGTTTTCATGGCCTGAGAGAAAGGTTAAGTGTTTATTGAGGGCTTATTATAGGTCCCTGAGTGATGCAAACTGTTTGTGCTCGACTGCTAAGCTAAAGATTGGCAGTTTGAACCCACTCTGAGGTACTGAGAAAGATTACTTGCAATCTGCTTCCTTAAGATTAAAACCAAGAGGTGCCTTGAAAGACAGGCCTGGTGATCTGCTTCCGAAAGGTGACAGCCTTGAAAACCCTATAGAGCAGTTCTTCTCTGCACACATCGGGTCACTGTGAGTTGGAACCAACTTGGCAGCAACTAACAACAACAGTCTCTGTGGAAGCAGATTGCGAGGCCTTTATTCCGTGGTGCTGCTGGGTGGGTTCAGACTGCCAACCTTTAGGTTAGTAGTCAAGCCCAAACCACTTGTGCCACTCAGGGACCTTTCTGTAAAATTATAGTCATCAAAAACCCCATGGAGCACAGTCTGTTCTGATACACATGGGGTCACCATGAGTCAGAATCGACTGAATGGTAATGGGTCTGGTTTTGGTTCATAATGTGTTCTAGATGGATTCTTGACATGCGTTGTCTGGTTTAATCCTTAGTCTTAACTTTAACCCATTGAAGTCTCAGATATGATCTCCATTTTGGAGACAAGGAAATTGCTCAGTTTTCTAACTTCCTTTCACATGGATTAGCTGTAGTTTTTCTGGGAAGAACTTTCTATCATCAGCCAGGACTAATTTGTTACCCTGAACTATGATACAAGAAAGGCAGTTTAAAGCTTAACTATTTCCTCTCACCACTTTCAGAGTCAGGAGTTGGACCTTACTTCAAATGTTAACCAGTGAGTTGAGGTTTGTTTTCTTTTTGTGTTCTTTTATTACTGTTTTCCTTATCACCATGAGCTCATGTGTAACATATGAAATCAGTTGCATATGTTAATCTTTTTCATCTTCAGATTGTCCTGTCTCAGCTGATAACAGCCCTTCCTGTTGGCTCCTTGCTCTTGGGACACCACAAGTCAGTGTTTGGTAGCTTTGAGCACAGCAGGAGGCCCTCCCCTCCTGTGCACTACCTGTCCCCGACTGCAGGCGGCCACCCCTGCGGCAGCCCTGCTTGTTTCAGTGAGAGTGGTATTTAGACTAGGAGCCCCCACCATGGCAACCTGGTGTTGTGGGGTTTTGTTTGCTTGTTTTTTGGTATTTAGACACTGCCCAGGTCCTGTGTGTGCCACTTGCTCTTTGGTTGTCAGTGCTTTTAGGCCTTTGCAGTGAGAAAGCAGGAACACATAGTTTGGCAGCGGGCACGGAGTTCACCCTGATTAGTTCCAGTTCCAAGTCAACATTACAGAATTTGTACTGTTTGAATTTGTATTTATATCTCTTTTCTCTCATGCTTGGATCTTTGCCACATTTCATATTTGCTTATCCTATCCTAGTTAATCCTGTACGTTATTCTACTACTACTGCATGCACACCCATGCACTCACAGACACACATTCAGCCACACTCATACTCACAGACATTGACACACACTCACACATTGACACACACAGTGACACACGCTTGCAGACATTGACACAATCACAGTGACACGCAGTGATACACAGTGACACACATAGTGACACAGTGGCACACTGACACTCAGTGACATTGTGATACACTCACAGTGACACACAGTGAAACACAGTGACACACTCACAGACAGCAACACACAGTGACGCACACACAGTGACACACACAGTGACACACACTCCCCGACAGGGACACACACAGACACACTAGCTTCAGAGTAGGGCTTCGACGGGCAGCTGCAGCTGGAGGATGGCAAGGCCTTTATGATTTCCTTGCCACTCGCTTGGTCCTGAGAACGTGTTCCATGAAAAGAGATCAATCAGAACACCGTGTTCTCGGGGTTGCTGGGAACGACCGACTCATAGTGCAGGGAGGTTTGTTTCCTTCCACGTGTTCCGTTTTTAGGAATTGCTTTTTCTCCTCCCCCCCGAATATGCCAAATCTTTATCTTTACACAACCAAACGGTATGATGCAGTTTATTCAAAGAAGCCTGGCTTCAGTCCCTGTCGCCTCTGCTCTGTCTCTGCCATCCAACAGGTAACCCTTTTTATGCACCTGGCTTTACCCTCTCAGTGTGTCTGTTTTGCAGATGTGAGCACATTTGTGTGTACATTCATCCCCTCTTTCTCACACAAAAAGTAACTTTGTTAGTCCTCCTTGGTATTATGGTGTTGCCGACAGGTTTGCTGTCACTTGTGTTATGCTGTTCTCTGTTACAGCTCACTGGTGTCTTACGTATGTGCACACACAGACACATATATACAGGCTTTCACTGGGGTCTGTTTTCCTTGCTTTTTTCTGGTATTTATGTGTTAGGAATTAAATTGTGTACCCCAAAAATTAGGGTTGTAATCCTAACTCCTCTTACCTGTGGAAGAGTCCCTGGGTGGTGCAAAAGGTTAAGCGCTGAACTACTAACTGAAACCCTATTGAGCAGTTCTCCTCTGCACACATGGGATCATCATTAGTTGGAATCAGCTGAGGGCAACTAGCAAGGACAACAACATACCTGTGGCTGCGATCCCATTTGGGAATAGGGATTTTGTTATACGAATGAGGTCATATCAGTGTAGGGTGTGTCTTCAACCAATCACTTTTGAGATGTAAAAAGAGCAGAGTAGGCGCAGAAGCAAGCATCAGTGGGGGAAAGAGAAATGCCTTGGAGATTACCAAGGAACCGAGGAAGAGACGCTGAGTAAGACAGGACCTTCTCAGAGAACTAATGAGAGAGAGCTTTCCCCTGAATTCAGACTTGTAGCCTTCTCAGCTGTGAGAAAATAAATTGCTGTTTGTTAAAGCCACCCACGCGTGGTATTTCTGTTACAGCGAGACTGGGAAACTAAGATGGTCCATCACGGTGGTGGTGGCAGCAGGGTCCCATAGGCACTGAAACCTCTGAGGGAGTGAAACCTTCCTGTGCAGTCAGAAGAACTGTAGTAAACAAAACCCAGTGCTGTCAAGTCAATTCCAACTCATAGCAACCATGTAGGACAGGGTAGAACTGCCCCATGGGATTTCCAAGACTAGTCTTTATGGAAGCACACTGCCGCATTAAAAGACAATGAACAGAGTCACAGATATAATATCAAATGGCCTGACATTTCTGTAACTGTTCCCTAAGGGAGGAAAGAGTGCTACACTTAGAAAATATTTATGAGGAAATAATGTTTGCAAACTTCCCAAATTTGGCAAAAGATACATATCTACATATCCAGACATATCACAATCAAACTTTGGAAAGCTGAAGACAAAAAAAGAGCTTGTAAGCAGGCAGAGAATAATGATGTATTTACTTATGGGAGAACAGCAATTTGAATGACTGTAGATTTGTGATCAGAAACTATGAAAACATAAAGCAGTGGAACGACATCTTTAAAGTGCTAAAACTAAAAACCTATTTACGGCAAACATAGAATCTTTTGAATCAATACGGATTCCCTCTGTCGATTCTGGAAACAGTGGAACTACAGAAAATGAGCAAGGATCTAAAAGAACTGAACGGCACCATCAATCACAGGGGTCTGTGACTTTGCCACCCAGATGCAGCCACTTGGGTCTCGAGAGTGCTTGGCCCTCTGCCCACGGGGCTGTCCCCACACTCCCATCTGAGCTGCAGACAGCGGTGAGAGGGGCAGCCTGGCGCCATCCGTGGTCATCCTGGCCGTCCTGGCAGCCCTGCCTGTGGCAGCCTCCTGGCTCTCCCGCCCACAGGCCCAGGACTGCGGTGTGCTAGGAGGAGGGAGTGGGGGCATGGGAGTGGTACGCGGCTCTCTGGAAGCCAGCCCTGAATAGAACAGACATCCACATACACTCAGCGCTTTGCAGCCACCTGGCCGAAGGCCTCCGTGCCTGGTCTGGCCTGTCTCCCTGTCCAGGGACCAGTTGGGCTCTTTGAGGATTGCGATCCAGATGTTTCCTAGTTGTGGCTTCCTGACTTCTGAGACCCCCTAATCAGAGTAGCCTCTCGCCAGCAGAAGCCAGAGGGTGACTAAGTCTTTTTATGTTTGGCTTGCGATTTGACAGAGCATTTTTACAGCAAAGGTTGGGTGAGCTGAGCAGGGATCACTCTGCCCCTGTTGCATGGATGATGTCTTAATCTCTAGTGCTGCTGTGACAGAAATACCACAAGTAGAGGGCTTTAATGAACAGAAGTTTCTTTTCTCACAGTTTAGGAGGCTAAAAGTCCGAATTCAGGGCCCTAGTTCTTGAGAAAGTCTCTGTCTGTGATGGCTCTAGGAGAAGGTCCTCACCTCAGCTTCTCTTCTTCGGTTTCTTGGCGATCTCCACGTAGCATCTATCTTTCCCCCATTCATGCTTGCTTCTGTGCTTATTCTGCTGTTTTCATATCAAAAATGAGTAGATTTGAGACACCCTGCCCTGATATGACCTCATGAACATAACAAAGAAAGCCCTATTTCCCAATGGGATCACATCCACAAGTGTAGGGATTAGGATTCCAACACATATTTTGGGGGACACAATTCAATCCATAATAGACAAGGAAACTGAGACCCAGAGCGGTCAAGCAGCTTTCCTGGGGGCTCCCAGGCCAGGGCACATTCATGTTTACAGGTTCTTCACACACAGTCAGGAGCCCCCTCCTGGGCCCCTTCCCTTCCTGTGGAGTGTGGACTGTCCAGTAATCTGACCCATGCTCCTCCAAGCCCAGAGCTCCTGGCCATTCACTTCCTGGGATGAGGGGAGGCGTTGGTCACCTCTTGCTCTGGACCCTTTGGGGCCCTTCATCTCTGAGCCTCTGCCTTCTTGGCAGGAGATTAGCATGTGTCGGAATTGACTCAGCGGCACACAACAACGTGCCTACTGTGAAGTATCGTGAAGGTCAGAGGTGGTGCAGACAGTTAAGTGCTCAAGTGCTAACCGAAAGGTTGGTGGTTCTGATCCACCCAGAAGCACCTGGAAAGAAAGGCCTGGTTATCTACTTCTGAAAAATCAGCCATTCAAAACCCTATGGAGTACAGTTCCACTCAGATACATGTGGGGTTGCCGTGAGTCGGGGTCAATTCAACGGAAACTGGTTTATCATGACACACCTGGGTGTGCTACCGTCCAACTGTGGGATCCTGGATAAGCTACTTAGTTCCCACTCCCCGTCTCCCAGCCTGTTCCTATGCTGCAAGGTGGCTGTAGTGCTGCCACCGTCCCCGACACACTGTCTTGTTCCACGCCTGCAGACCTACATCTCCCAGTGGCCCTGGACGCTCCTGCTCCTGGCCGTGAGTGGCTTCTGCAACTTTGCCCAGAACGTCATCGCCTTCAGTATCCTCAACCTCA
Source organism: Trichechus manatus latirostris (assembly GCF_000243295.1). Classification (NCBI taxonomy): domain Eukaryota; kingdom Metazoa; phylum Chordata; class Mammalia; order Sirenia; family Trichechidae; genus Trichechus; species Trichechus manatus. The sequence continues at coordinate 6,520,563 of NW_004444058.1, forward strand.
TCAGCCCCCTGAGCTACTCGGTCGCCAATGCCACCAAGAGGATCATGGTCATCACTGTGTCTCTCATCATGCTGCGCAACCCGGTCACCAGCACCAACATCCTGGGCATGATGACAGCCATCCTGGGCGTCTTCCTGTACAACAAGGTGAGCCAAGGGGAGGCTGCCCTGCCAAGCCCCGGGGCCGCTATCGAGGTGGTAGAGGGGAACGAAGGGGCTGGAGCACCAGGCACCAGCTTTGTCACTCGTGGGTTTATGATCTCTGGCATGGCCCCGTTCCTCACCAGGCCTCCTTCCCCTCACACAGAGGTGTCAAGTCCTAGGCATGCCAGCACTGTCTCTCAGGTGTACAGGGGGCCTTGGCAGCTAAGGAGGCGAGGATTTCTTTCCTTCTCGCAAAGGCTCTATTTAGTCTGGTGAAGGTGTGTAGAGGAGCCTGGGTGGCGCACACGGTTTGTGATCGGCTGCTACTCCAAAGGTTGGTGGTTCAGACCCACCCAGCCACTCCATGGAAGAAAGGCCTCGTGAACTGCATCTGTAAAGATTACAGCCAAGAAAACCATATGGAGGACAGTTGTACTCTCTAACACATGGGGTCGCCATGAGTCAGAGACCAACTCAACAGCAGTGGGTTTGGTTTTTTTTCAAGGTGCATGATGGTGGCTGATAGGACTTGCTTTCCAGTCTTTCTGTCCTTTGTGGGCTCATTAACTGTTCGCTGGCCAGGCCCAAGCTGCTCTGGGTGAGATTTGTGTCTCCTTGAAGAGCTGATTGGTTGGACTTGGGAGCTCCCTCTGTCCTCTGGGCCTGCCCTGCAGAATGAGCCAATGCAGCAGCCTCCACAGTTATAATCCAGTGACAGTGATTACATTTTTCATGTTGTGCCACCACCATCGCTGTCTTTTTCCAAAATATTCCACCACCTTTAACATAAATTCATTGTCCCCTAAGCAAAACTCCCTCCCACCCGAGATAACACTAGTGTAATCTTTGGTTTCCATATAGTCGCTTATTTCATATAAGTGAAATTGTACGATATTTGTCCTTGTGTGACTGACTTATTTCGCTCAACATGACGTTTTCAGGGTTCATCCATGTTGTGGCACACATCAGGACTTTATTCCTCCTTATGGCTGCATAATATTCCATTGTATGGATGAACCACGTTCTGTTTATCCATTCATCTGTTGATGGACATTTTGGTTTTCTTCCACCTTTTGTCTGTTGTGAAAAGTGCTGCAGTGAACATGAGTGTGCAGGTTTCTGTTGGTCTTCCTGCTCGCTTATTTTTGGTAGATACCTAAGAGTGCAATTGCTGAGTCATATGATAGTTCTGTGTTCAACTTTTGGAGGAACCGCCAAACTGTTTTCCACAGCGGCTGCACCATTTTACATTCCCACCAGCAATGGCTGAGGTTCCAGTTTCTCCACCGCCTCACCAACACCTGTTGTTTTGTTTTTTTAATCATATCCATTTTAATAAGGGTGAAGTGGTATCTCATTGAGATTTTAATTTGTATCTCCCTAATGGCTGATGACGTGGAGCATCTTTTCATGTGCATGTTGGCCATTGGATATCCTCTTGGTGAGATGTCTGTTCAAGTCCTTTGCCCATTTTTTGATTGGGTGGTTTATCTTTTTGTTGTTGACGTGTGGAAGTTTTGAGCTGGGTGGTTTTTAATGTCTCTTTCCCATGCAGACCAAGTATGATGCCAACCAGCAAGCCAGGAAGCACCTCCTCCCCATCACGACAGGGGACCTGAGCAGCAAGGAACACCCCCGGGGCACACTGGAGAAGCCCCAGAACGGCCTCCTCTTCCCCCAGCACACAGACTATCCGTATGGCCGCAACAACATCCTAACAGATCACTTCCAGTACGGCCGGCAGAACTACCCAAACACGTACAGTTTGAACCGATATGATGTGTAGAGTCGGGAGCACAGGGCTCCTTCCCCCACCCCCAGCAGTACTGGAAACTTCTGACAACCAGAATGTAAAGCCGAAGGGACGCTGCAGAATCATGGGGTGTCCCCAGCCCCTGGCCTCCCATGCTTCCATGGGCAGCGAGAGGACCAGCAGAAGCAAAGACTTAAA
>NW_004444058.1:6522888-6552677 GCF_000243295.1 Trichechus manatus latirostris
TGGCATTGGCCCAGATTTGTAGGGGAAAGGAAATTGCTTTCACCTCTCTGCCTCTTTCTGCCCTTGCCGGAAGCAGAGCGGGTCTTCCCTGCAGGGTGGTAAGGAGGAAGTGAAAGCAAGGGAGCACCTGCGGGTAGAGAGGAGGATCCTGGGAAATCCTGCTCGGTGTCTCCGGTTGTTTCTGTCGTCCTTGTTCTGTCTTCTGATGTGTTTTTATCACTCCTGGGATGACTCAGTAGGACGGTTGGTAGGAAGGAGCTTGCATTTTTCTAGGAGATATTTTGTAGTTGTGTATTTTTATGCCTTGGTCCCCACTAGGGAACCCATGAGGACTGGCTTATGGATGGAAAACCCTTTTGTTTTCACATGTTTCAAAACAAGAAACATTCCTACAGGGGAAGCCTGTCTGCCACATTCTGGTGTTTAGCAGGAAGCAATGAAATGTTGTGAAGCTCCTGCTCAAATGACCCCAGTCATTGAAAATGGAAACGAATCAAGAATATGACTGCAGTATTTTGTGTGCTAGACAAGACCACAGCGTTTTGACTACGCAGTCTGGTTTTGTGTTGTTCATGTTTGGATCCCAATCATGTCCTAGGTTAGGGGAAAGGGGGCCGCACCAAACTAGGATTTGCTTTGCCAAAGCAGATTCTTTGGCTGAGAATAAGTCTGAGTTTGGCCAGAATCATGTCATCAGGAAGATGGTACGTCACTCCTGTGTGCTGAGGGACAGGAGTGGGTTCACTGAGGGGACCACCAGCTTGTGGGGTCCTCAGTGGTGGCAGTGTCCTTTGCTGAACACTGTCCCCAGCCTCACAGATGCTGGCGCTTGGGGAGAGCAAGTGACAGTGACTCACCCTTTCTCTCCTGGTGATTCATAAGTTTCCCCGTTCAGACAGGAAGTCATGTAGCTCCTGTTGGACTCTGTTTTTTAATAATTGCATTTTACATGTGTGTGTCTGTCCCCTGCTGTTGTGAGTTGCTATTGATTCCAACTCATGGCAACCCCATGTGTCAGAGTAGAACTGTGCTTCATATATCTTCTAGGCTGTGACCTTTCAGAAGCACATCACTGGAGCCTGTCTTCTAAGGTGCCTCTGGGTGGATCTGAACTGCCAACCTTTCAGCTAGTAAGTGGAGCGCTTAACCATTTGCACCACCCAGGGACTCCTGGCATTTTACTTAAAAGGTTAAATTTTGTCAGCTTGTGAGTGAATTCTGGGTGGTCGCTGGGTGGCACAAACAGTTTGTGCTCGGCTACTAATCGAAAGGTTGGCTGTTCAAACCTACCCAGTGGTGCCTTGAAAGACAGGCCTGGCGATCTGCTTCCCTAAAGATTACAGCCAAGAAAACCCTATGGAGCACAGTTCTATTCTAGAACACATGGGGTTGCCGTGAGTTGGAATTGACTTAAAAACAACACATTTGGTTTTTGGTTTGTTTTTTGGTTTGGTATGAGTGGACTGCTCCGGCAGGGGTTCCACTGCTCACTCATGAGTTTACATACCATTTGCTCTAGATTCCCTCCGTTTGTCTTTTGCTTGCTTTAACACTTTGGTCCCATGGGTTAAGATAATTACCATGCAAAATGAGACACGCCAGTCCTGAGGGGCGTAATCTGTGACCAGATCTTTCTGAGCCCCTTTATCAGAGGCAGCAGTCTGTGGTGGAATTGTCTCATGGCAGGTAACAAATGGGGATAATTTTGCACCACAAAGATACTACCATCGTTGTCTTTATGATTATAGTAACTGATTCCTGAACGTATCTTTGAACTCCAAAATGAATTATGCCTCTATTCAGGTTGAATGAAATTTCTGATGTTGAAATCTGTACATTAATTTGTTTTCTTTTTCCAACACAAAATCTGCTGTTAAGGGGAAATCACTGTCTGCTTTTATGATTCGTAAATTAATAAATGGTATATTTAATTCTGTACATAAATTTATAGCGAGTACATACACTGGAACAATAGAGACAATCATATTTGACTAAATCATCAGATCAAAAGACGGAGACGGATTTTTGAGGCTTGCAGGTTCGCAACTGAGATTAACCTCCTGAAGGCCGCTGCCCCCGCCCCACAGCCCCCACCCCACACCCATAATCTCATCTGCAGCCCTAGCCCCTTGCACCCTCCTCACTGCTGGAGTTTGTGGTGGGGAATGTCAGTTACCCGTCTGTGGTCAGATCTGGCCTGGGACACTGACTCTAACCCAACCCCTTCATTTTACAGAAAAGGAAACTGAGGCTGAGGGGATTTCTGAAAGGTATTTGCTCACTATTGTGAGACTCGGTGTGGTGTTTTTAAGGATCTTATTTTAAGTCAGCTGTCATCAGGAAAGGAGTCCCTGGGTGGCTACTCACCGAAAGGTTGGCAGTTCAAACCCACCCAGTAGCACCTCAGAAGACAGGTCTGGCCATCTGCTTCTGAAAGGTCACAGCCTTGAAAACCCTATAGAGCAGTTCTACTCTGCCCACTTGAGGTTGCCATGAGTCAGAATCAACTGGGCAATGGGTTTTTTGGTTTATCATAAGGAAAACAAATCCCTGTTACAAAGGAGACAAGCCACATGTGTTCAAGTGAGGAAGCACTTGAACTTCCTGAGTTGTCCTATACTCGGTATACATGACGCAGCAAGCTCTTTATTATTCCCGGGATGGAACCAGCCAGATACTTTAAGGTCTAACAGCCTTAAAGGCATAGAATGTTAATTATTAAAGGACTGAAAACTTAATTTTTTTTCCCAATTGTCACCTGTTTCCAAGACTCAAATGCTCTAGACTGTTCTTCGGGAATAATACTATGTAATTACTAATGGCATTTACCAAAAATAAACGATGGTTTCCAGGGACTCGAGGTTGGTTCCGATTTGTCAGCTAGGGCCTCCTGAGATTTCAGAGTGACACTGTCCTCAGCAAGTGTGCACCAGCAGCAAAAAATACGAAGTGAGGTAGAAAGCAAAGCAACTGGGTTCTCCCTTTTCCGTGTACTGCAATGGGTGTATGGCATCTTTTTTTTTTTTTCTTGAGCCAAAAATTAGGACATGTCATTTGAGTATTTATGAGACAGTAGAATAAAAATAGAATCACAGCTCAACAGTTATAATATGCCTTTATTGAATAGAATAACATGGAAAATCCTAGAATGTTTCAGTGGCCATGACTCTGAAGTGTACTTTTCAGTAATAAAAGCGAATACGAAGGCATTGGTAGTTCAGTGGTAGAATTCTTGCATTCCATGCAAGAGACTCGGGTTCAGTTCCCAGCCAGTGCATCTCATGCACAGCCACTACCTGTCTGTCACTGGAGACTTGTGTATTGCTGTGGTGCTGAACAGGTTTCTGTGGAACTTCCTGACTAAGATGGACTGGGAAGAAAGGCTTGCCAATTGACTTCCAAAAATCAGCCAGTGAAACCCTGTAGATCACAACAGACCAGGCAGTGTTTTGTTCCATTTCGCGTGGGGTTGCCATGAGTCAGGGATTGGCTCAGTGGCAGCTAACAACAACCACATGTCAGACGAAGTGGTGGACTTTCCACATACAATCCTTACAATGCCTTTGCAATAAGTTTTATGAAGCTCATTTTACAGATGAAGAAAATGAGGCCCAAGGGGGTTAAGTCATTTGTCTGGGATCACAAGCTATTAGGCCTGACTTCAAAGCCCCCTTCTGCCATATCACACTCCTCAGAAACCATTCCCAACAGAGAATTTCCTTCAGACATAGTTGGGACAGAGAAGGATGAGTTTCTGCTAAAAAAGTTGCCCACCACATCCTTTTAATTCGTAATCCTTTTGTTCAGTGATTTACGGAGCACTTCATTCTTGCCAGGTAGCAGGAAACAGATGTGGCAGCCTCCCGCCCTCAGAGCCCTCAGCTTTATTTATCAACGTGCCACTCTTAAGTTGCATACATGGTACTGTGTTAGAGGTATGTACAAAATACTAAGGAACGTACAGGGCAGTTATTTGAGGGGCATCTGGGAATGCTTTATTTGACTTGCATTTACAATTCACAGGGTATGTGCACATTTTATATTCTATACAATGCCTCCTTTAGTCATCAGAATCCAAGAGGGAGATGGTGCTGGCCCATTTTACAGAGCGGGAAATGGAGGCAGAGGAGGTCAGTGGTGGGCCTCTGGAGCAGGCCTGGAACCCAGGTGTGGCAGACTCCAACCCCGGGCTCTGTGCCCTGCAGAGCAGCCATGATAAAGGGAGCTAGCTGTCTTCAGGTTCTCACCTTTGCCATAGACTGACTGCTAGGAGTTGGTGCAAGCGAACATATCCCTGCGTTTCACTGGCCTAGACCTCACTGCCAGTTAGGCCCTGGAGGAGACAATGTTCTGGCAACCTCAGCAAATCTGCAGTCTACCACTGTGATCAGGACAGGGGCTCAGGATGTGCAGCCTCCACCTTTTGGGTCAGGGCCTGGTTTAGGGATGGCTCCTTTGTTCACTCCCAGAGACTGATGGCCCAGCCAGATACCAGAGTCCAAACTCATACTCAGGAATGTTCTCTCCCAGAGACGAATATTCCTGTTTGTCCCTCCAAGGCACCTTTGTAACCAGAAGTTTGCTTGGTGACATGTGGACACAAACAGCCCTGAGAAATGCACCTTGCTCTGAGATAGGGACCCTCTAGCGTCCCCAGGTCCAGCCTCTCTCCCTGGGACAGGACCGGACCTGTTCCCACATTCTTCTTCCTTGGAGTCAAAGTAGAAGCTGACTGGGTTTCAGGTCCCTGGCTGGCACAAATGGTTTGTGATCAGCTGCTAACCAAAAGGTTGGCAGTTCGAACCCACCCAGCAGCACCATGAAAGGCCTGGCGATCTGCTTCTGTAATGATTACAGCCAAGAAAACCCTATGGAGCGTTTCAGCTCTAACACACGAGGTCTCCATGAGTCAGAATTGACTCAACAGCAACGGATTTGCTTTTTGGGTTTGAAAGCTGTTGTGGCGTCAGCTAGCTGACCACTGCAGGGTTCAGTTACTGAGGAGATGGGGTGATAGTCACAAAGTTTTGGCTTTATTGAGGCTCTGGGTTTGGATGTGCCTAGACTTCCTGTCATCCACTACTTAATAACTTTTATTGTCTATGTTTTTTTTAAAAGTTTGGGAAAATCATTAAAGCAAAATAAAAACCAGCTATACTATAACCCAAAACCCGTTATCTAGTCAATTCAGACTCATAGCGACCCTACAGGACAGGTAGAACTGCCCCATAGGGTTTCCGAGGCTGTAACCTTTACGGAAGCAGATTGCCACATCTTTCTCCCTCAGAGTGGCTGGTGGGTTCAAGCCGCTGACCTTTCAGTTAGCACCCGAGTGCTTTAACCACTGTACCACCAGGGCTCCTTACAACTATACACATGCCAAAAAGAGTGAGCAAGATCCCTACGTACTGATGGAACATTTGCCAAAACTTATCACTGAGTGAAAAAGGGAAGAGTGAAGTATATAAATGTGCTTGTGAAGGCACAGTTCATCTTAGGAAAGATACCCAGATATCCTCTGGGGAGGATAGTCCCCCCCCCCCTCATATTGGCATATTGCATGTGTATTTTGTAATCTTTTTTTTAAAGAGAAATATGCCAGAAACATTGCCCCATATTATTATTCTCGCTTACCTTGATTCTAAGGAGCCCTGACTGTACTGAAAGGTCAGCAGTTTGAACCCACCAGCAACTGGGCAGGAGAAAGATGTGGCAGTCTGCTTCCATAAAGATTACAGCCTTGGAAACCCTATAGGGCAGTTCTACTCCGTTCTATAGGGTCGCTGTAAGTCAGAAATGACTTGATGGTAGTGGGCTTGGTTGTTTTATCTTGATTTTGTTTCTGTGTATATGGCACTGTGATTTGCTATGATTTATTTAACCAGCCCCTACTGCTGGATGTCTAAACTGTTCACCATGTTTTGTGGTTAAGACTGCAGTGAACATCATAGTACCCATTTCTGATTTTGTTGTTGTTAGGTGAAGGTTGACAGTTCAAATCTACCAGCCACTCCTTGGAAACCCTATGGGGCAGTTCTACTTTGTCCTATATGACTGGAATCAGCTCAGCCATTTCTGATTATTTGGATAAATTGCTGAAAGCACACTTGCAGCATCAAAGCTGATGGTGCTACACATGGTTTTAAACTGCTTCCCATTTTGCTTGCTAGGTGGGTTCCCTCAGCAGCCATCTCACCCAGGGGTGTACACTTCACTTGTTTTACTTAAAGAGTTTTGTAGTTTCCAGGTGCTTGGAGAACTCTGCATCAGCCTCTACTTGGACCATTTCTACTTTCTTCTCACCAGGGGATTCTGATTTGGCCCATTAAATAAGCCTGGAAGTGGCCCCTGTGGTACTTAAATTTTGTCTCAGATAACAGCATTTTATTTTTTAATTTTTTGGTAGTACAAATTTAATTTTTCCTATTATTTTTAAATGAAAATATTATGCATACAAGAGAGTATACATAAATTCCACCCTTTTGCCCACTTTTCTCTTAGGCTTTTTTTGTTGTTCTCAGGAGTTCTTTATGTATTTTGGGCGCTCAACCTTTGTTGGTATCTGTGCAGCAAACGTCCTCATTTACACAGCTAGCCTTAGATGAATAAACCAAAAAAACCAAACCTGTTGCCGTCCAGTCGATTCTGACTCACAGCGACCCTACAGATGAGTAGACGTTCTTAATTTTAATGTAGTGTGAATTTTACAATCAGATAAACAGCATTTTAAATACTGCAAAGAATGCATGAGAGTAGTGCTCACGGGGTGCACATCTTTCCGGTCGGCAGTAGAGCACTGTCAGTACTGAATGTGCATACCCTTTGACTCAGCACGAGATGTATACAAAAGGATGTTTGCTGCAACACTTTTAATAGTAGTCTAACGTGGTCTGCTGCCAAAGACCTCTTTAAAATCTTAAAAAAGCAAAGATGTCACTTTGATGACTTAAGATGTACCTCACCCAAACCATGGTCTTTCCAGTCACCTCACATGCATGTGAAAGCTGGACAATGAGAAAGGAGGACAGAAAAATTGATGCATTCAAACTGTGGTGTTGGCAACAAATATTCAATGTACAGCGGACTGCCAGAAGAACCACCTAATCTGTCCTGGAGGAAGTACAGCCAGAATGCTCCTTAAAAATGAGGATGGTGAGACTGTCTTGCTTACTTTGGACAGGATATCAGGAGGGACCAGTCCCTGGAGAAGGACATCATGCTTGCTAGAGGGTCAGTAAAAAAAAGACCCTCGAAGAGGTGGACTGACACTGTGGCTGTAACAATGCACTCAAACATACCTACTATTTTGAGGAGGGCTCAGGACTAAGCAACTTTCATTCTCTTATACATAGGGTTACTGTGAGTTGAAACCAACTTGATGGTACCAAACAACAAAGCTGGAAACAGCCAAAGTGGTCAGCAATATAGATTCTTGCTTAAATAACTAACAGTAAATCCACACCACAGAATCCTGTGTCGTCAATAATGACCCATTAACCTGTTTTGGTTCATGGGTCCTATTAAGAATCTGATAAATGCTGTGTATCTTCAACCCATGAAAATGCATATATGCACAATATTTTAACCCCAATACTTGGATCCCTGAAGTCCATCCAGTCTCCAGGTGGTGCGAACAGCGAGTTTGGCTGCTATCCAAAAGGCTGGAGGTTCAAGTCCGCCCAAAGGTGCCTCGGAAGAAAGGCCTGGCAATCTACTTCCCAAAAATTGTCCATTGAAAACCCCACGGAGCTCAGTTCTACTCTGACACACATGAGGTCATCAAGAATTGGAATTAACTTGAGGCAATTTGGCTTTTGAAGTCTATCCACGGTGGATCCAAAGTTAAAACCTCTTCATATGGATCTTTATTGGCATGGAAAAATGCCCTCAGTATCCAGATTACTGATCACTATATGCAGTACAGTCCCATGCTATTCCTTCTGTCTAGTGTTCTCCCCCCACTTTTCACATAGCTGACTCCTTGCTCAGATCTCACTGCATGCCTCACCTCTGGAGGGCTTTCCCTACAACTTTATCAGTGTAGGCCCACTCTCCCCCTTACTATTTTCTCAGCACCTTGTTCTTTTCCTTAATGACTCCTTGTGATGCTGTATTTGCTTACTGATTTGTGGGTCTCTTCCCAGACACACAGTGGGCTGGCAGAGATTAGGTCTGACTTGTGCCTAGCTGCATCACAAACCACATACAGCCTGCCACCTGTTTTTGTAAGGCCTGGGCTCCAAGAATGGTTTTTACAGATGAACATGTACTTTGGCAAACAATTTGATGACAGGAAAGACTAGCTTGAACTCCAATTAAGCAAAATGTTATCCCCCAAAAAAATTCCATTCCTTTCATTAGACCTGTATTAGGGGGAAAAAAAACGAATTATTACTATATCTTAAACCTCACCAATAAAGATTTTGTGGACATTTTTGTTTTGCTATGCAAACCGGTAAAGCAGTTGCTGTAGAGCAGACTCCGATTCGTACGTATCAGAGTAGAACTGCACTCCATAGGGTTTTCAATGGCTGATGTTTTGAAAGTAGATCGCCAGGCCTTTCTTCCCAGATGCCTCTGAGTGGGCGTGAACCTCCAACGTTTGGGTTAGCAGACAATGTTATTAATGGTTTGTGCCACCCACAGACTCCTGTTATCTAAACACCTACATAATATCCTCAATTTTGTCTCTCGGCCCTCGGATCCTGAAATGTTTTCTATGAGGCCTTTTATAGAAAAACTTTGCTGACTCCTGGTCTAGAGCAATACTTTGTTTGTAAAAATAAAAAAGTGTATGTAAAATACACGTGCATCTATTTGCACACGAAAAATTGGGAGGAACAGCCAACAAAGCGTTCACAATGGTGATCTCAATAAGTCCGATGATGGGACTTCGCTGGCTCCGTTGCTGGAACGTTTGCAGCTTGTGATTTCTTCCCCACAGTGCGCAGGAGTTAGCTTCATCGTATTAAAAGCAATGTAATTACATCCTTCGGGAAGGCACGGAATCCTGTCGCACGCGGTCTTTCTAGAAGGGAGGTCGTGGGCTCCCATTCCGCTAGGGCACTTCCGAGGCTGGAAAGTGGGGAGGGGTTCCCTGCCCCCAAATCTTTTTGCCCAGAACGTCGGAGTGAGCGGGAGAAACTGAAGAGAACCTTTTGGGCCCAAATCAGCCCGCGTTTTCAGGACCGTCGCCTCCTAGCTTCGCGTCCACCGCTGGGCGAGCAGGCCTGGGAGTCTTGACGGGGGTCGCAGCCGGAGCGCCTTCTGGACGCACCTCGGAGTCTCTTCGCCGCCGCAGCCGCGCGCGGAGGAAACGGAGCCACTGACACGGGCAGGAACTCCCGGGAGCTTCTCGGGCTGCGAGCCAGCCTGTCAGGTCGTCAGCCTGTGAAGACGCCCCCGCCACGGTTAACGGCCGTCCAGCACGTCCCAGCGGTCGCGTACGCCACGCGCTAGCGGGCCTCCTCCGCGCAGGCGCGGGAAAGGCTCTGCGCGTGCGCCTCCTGGCCCCTCCCGCGCGTCCGCCCTTCGCGGGCCCTCTTCCCGCCCGTCTCCTTCCCTCACTTCCGTCGTTTCCTGGCGACGGCCGTAAGTTGCGGGCGGAAACGGCCCACGAGGCCCGCCGTAAAAGGCCCCGCTCGCGCCACTTCCGGCCGGCTTCCTCACACAGAGCTGGTGGGCGATCGAGAGGCGGAGGAGGACGTTCCCCACGGCCGGAGCCATGGAGATGCCGCTGCCGCCCGACGGTGAGGCGCTGCCTTACTTGGGGACCGTTTCTCTGTTCCTCTGGAGTTCGCTGTCGCCCGCCCCGCCTCCTGGGGGTCTCGGGCCTGCGAGGGGGCGGGGCTCGGCCTCCCGGGTTGGCCTGCGGCCTCTCCGCGGGACCACCCCGCGTTCCCCGCGCGTGGGTGTCCCTTGTCGGGACCCGTACGAGGACTACCTCTCTGCCGCCCGCCCCGAGCAATCCCCAGCCCGGCGCACCGGGCCTGGCGCGGTCCCCACTGACGCCCCGCGTGGCCTTTTCTCCTCCCTGCAGACCAGGAGCTTCGAAATGTCATCGACAAGCTGGCGCAGTTCGTGGCTCGCAACGGGCCCGAGTTTGAGAAGATGACGATGGAGAAGCAAAAGGATAACCCGAAATTCTCATTTCTTTTCGGAGGCGAGTTCTACAGCTACTACAAGTGTAAGCTGGCGCTGGAGCAGCAGCAACGTGAGTCCCTTCCCCTCTCGTGCCGCCCCCTGGTGCGATTCTCCGCTCAGATTCCACAAACTGCCTGTTTTTTAGTTTCTCGCGCTTTCCCTGTGGATTGGGGCAGCTCGGTCTGCACGATGCCTTCTGCTGTCCTCAGAGCCCTGCATGGAGCGGCTGCCGGGCCGGGGTGTGATGGAGAATGCGGTTATCGATCCTCGCCTGGCCTCTGGGTCAGGCATTCCGCTATTGTTTTGCAGGTGTGAGGACTGAGATCCGCTGATGTACAGCAACTTGTTTAGTGTTTCCCAGGGAGGAAATGATAGCGGCTGGACTGGAGCCTTCCCGCCTTTGTCCAGGCTCCTTTGTGTGCTTCAGGGGTCCAGTAGGGTTTTTGTGCATTTCAGATGCTAGCAGCGGTCCAGACCAAAAAGAACTGGTTATCTCTTTTGGATTTTTGTTGTTAGTTGATGTAGAGTTAATTTTGAACCATGGAACCTCCATGTGTGCAGAGTAGAACTGCTCCATAAAGTTTTCTAGGCTGTGGCCTTTCAGAAGCAGATCACCGGGCCTTTATTCCATGGCACCTTTTGGTGGGTTTGAACTGCCAGCCTTTTGGCTGGTAGTCGAGCACGTAACCATTTGTGCCACCCAGGGACTCCCTTTTGGTTTTAGCTCTTGGCAAATGTTTCTCAATGTTTGTTCAGCTGAGCATCAGGAATTCTGGCCCTGCTCTCAAAGAGTCTGAGATGAGACCGGGGAGATGCAGCTGGTCTTTGAATAATGGATGAATAGTCACCAGGTGGTGAGTTTCCTGATGCAGGGCTCTACCTGTCTTGTTCAGTAGGAAATCCCCAGTTGCTAGATCATGTTGCTAGAATAAGTTGTTGTTAGCTGTTTCTTGACAAGTTGACTCCTGACTCATGGTGGGTCCTGTGCACAAGGAATCAGACCATTGTAATCCGTAGGATTTTTGGAAGTAAATTGCCAGGCATTTCTTCCTAGTCAGTGTTAGTCTGGAAGCTCAGCTCAAACCAGTTCAGCATCAGAGCAGCACACAAGCCTCCACGGACAAACAGGTGGTAGCTGTGCCATGAGGTGCATTGGCTGTGAATCGGACCCAGCTCTTCCCTCATGGAAGGACAGAGTTCTACCCTGAGCCACCACTGCCCCCTACCAAATGAAGAGGGGATTGCCAAGTGGTGGGGCATTGAAAGAGGAGTGCTCCCTAAAGGCCAAACAGACCTGGCAGGAATCATTGTTGTGCCCTAGCATGTGGCATGCTTTGGACATGTTGTCAGGAGGGCCCAGTCCCTGGAGAAGGATATCATGCTTGGTAAAATAGAGGGTCAGTGAAAAAGAGGAAGACCTTCAACGAGGGGGATTGACATAGTGACTGGAGTAATGGGCTCAAGCATAACATCGATCACGAGGCTAGAGCAGGACCAGGCAGTGTTTTGTTCTATCATACGTAGGATCACTATGAGTCGGAGGCAACTCCATAGTACCTAACAACAACAGCATGTAGCGCAAGCAAGTAGGCGTTGGTAAGGCAGATAGAGTCGGGCACAGTGTGTGCAGAGGCAGGACAGCTCCAATGAGCACTGATTCAGGAGAGGCCCAGCATGGCTGGAGCATAAAAAAAACAAAACCAGTTGCCTTTGAGTTGGCCCCGACCAATGGTGATCCTCTGTGTGTCAGAGTAGAACTACACTCCGTATGGTTTTCAGTGGCTGGTTTTTCGAAAGTAGATCACCAAGCCTTTCCTCCAAGGTGCCTCTGACTGGACTCGAACCTCCTACCTTTTGGTGAGCAGCCAAGCACATATACCATTTATACCACCCAGGGAGTCCAGCTAGAGCATAGAGTGTATGTGGAAAGAGTTTGATTCAGGGCGTTACATCTCAGGGGAGGGTTGGGTTTCTCTCTGGTGCAGGAATTCTTCTGGTCCCTGGTGAGATTTGAGGTGGGAGAGCAAGGCAGCTGCCTGAAATCATTGGTGAGATGTCACGTATGCTTGTGTGTTGCTGGAGCGGTTATTGTGTAGCCCCAGCACACCACATTTACAGCTGCTGCTACCAGTAGTGGGAAGCCTTGGGAGTTTTAGGCAAGGGAGAGACCACCTGGTGGCCATCGTGGAGGGCAGGCCCAAGGGAGCATGAGTAAAAGCTGGGGGACCAGTGAGGAACAAGACTGGCAGTGAACAAACTGACAAAAGATGATAAGGTCTGGATTAAGTCAGAGAGCATGGGGGCAGGTGGGGCTTGGGGGTGGGGCTTAGGTGGAATCAGTTGGGTGTTGATGAGGGTGGCATACAAGGAGGGTGGGGAAGACACCTGGGACGGTGCCTGACTTGAGTGACCAGGTGGTAAGAGTGGCTTTTTTGTGAGGGGGCCCACACTCGCCATTCCCCTGGAGGGCCAGGAATCAGGAGCTGCTCCAGGGCTTGACACTGTAATGGGAGGGATAGTGTGTGCTCACCACCAGGGAAATTGAGGTCAGGAAGAGCTTTCTGCAAATGCTGTCTTCTCTGGGACCTCAGGACTGTGTTGGAGTTAGCCAGGTGCAAAACCAGGGTGGAAGAGTGTCCTGGGCAGAGGGACAAGCTTCAGAGGGGCCTAAGAGTGGGGTGGGCAGGGGAGTACCCAACAGCTCACACCAGCTGGAGCCCAGAGGAGGAGGGACTCCTGGAAGGGTCAGAGGGGAAAGGCTGAGCAGGGAGTACCGGCTGCTGAGGAGTTAGGCATTTGTCTTGAGAGCTTTGGGGAGCGCTACAGGGGTTTCAGACAGACTGCAGGCCCGGGGCTGTGTTTTGGAACAGGGCCCCCCCACAGTGCAGCTGCCCTTCACCCTCTAGTCAGAGTCTGAGTCCCAGACCAATCAAATGGCACTAGCAAATTTCTTGGGAAAGGGCTAGGCTGTGTTTTTGTTTTTGTTTTTTCACACCTCTAGTCTGGCGCAGGCCTATCCTTTTATAAAGTCTAATGTTGTTGTTAGTTGCCGTTGAGTTGACTTGGATTCACGGTGATCCCATGTGTGCAAAGGAGAACTGCCCTGTGGGGTTTCTGAGGCTGTGACCTTTCAGAAACAGGTCGCCAGGCCTTTCTTCTGAGGCATCTCTGTGTGGGTTCAAACCTGGTTAGTAGTCCAGTGCTTAACGATTGCACCACCTGGGGACTCCGTATAAAGTACAATAGATGTATGAAATGTCGGATTGCTATGAAAGTCTGGAAATGCTCACTCTCCACATCTGCACAGGTCTGGTTTCGGTATCAGCCTGGGGTGATGCGTGACCCACATGTTGAGCAGCGGAACAGTGGCTGCGGTGTGGAGGGGACAGAGGGGTGAAGGAGACCAGTTCTAGGGGTGATGGCAGGTGGGGTCAGGCAGGGATGGCAGGGGTGCTGACAGGCAGGAGTGTCATCTGGGATAGACAAGCCACGTGACTTGGCGAGGGACGAGGTGCAAGGGTGAGGGGAGTCACCTGTGCCTGTAGGTTCTGGCTTCGGTGTCAGGAGACCTGCGACACTCAGGAGCTCGGGAGGAGGAGGAATTTGGGGCATGGGGCAGGAGGGATGTGTGCTGGGTGTGAGAGGCCTGTGGGAAACCTGCAGACCCATCCACTCAGTGATTAGGCCCAAGGCTTGAGGAGCCGAGTATGGAGATGATGGGTGTGGGAATTGTGGCATGCAGCCACAACTGCAGCCCCAGACCCAAAAACCACACGTGCTGCTGTCAATTCCAACTCATGGCGACCCCATGTATTACAGAGTAGAATTGCTCCGTAGGGTTTTATTGATTCTAATCTTTACGGAAGCAGATCGTCAAGCCTATTTTTTGCGGTACTGCTGGGTGGGTCAAACCAACAACCTTTAGTTTAGCAGTCGATCACAAAGTGCTTCCATCATCCAGGGACCTCATAACTGCAGCCTCAGGGTACGTTAAACCCCCCTGGAGAGCTTCGTAGACAGAGCTTCGAAGCTTAGGATACAGGCCAAGCATTCCAACTTTTTGGGTCAGACAGGAGCCAGCAGAGGTGACCGAGGAGCAGCCAGAGGGGGATGAAGGGACAGGAGAGTGTGTCTGTGACACCAAGGGGAGTGGGACAGGGACCTGAGACAGGGCCACACTGGGCTGGTTAAGGGCATCCTGAGCCACCTGTGGTAGGGGTGGGAACGGCAGAGCCGGCCTACTGTGGGTGGGTGCAGTGAGATGGGGAGGTGAAGGCATCTTGGTTGTAAGTTGCTGAGAGGAGCATGGGGTAGATTTCAAAGATAAAGATTCAGGTTATTTAGTTGCTGTTGGGGAAGAGCCAGTAGAGAGACAGACACACACTGGACTTCCTGAGGCAGTGTCCTGGGAGGCTGGGGGTTGCAGCATGAGTCAGGCTTGGCCCACAGGGAGCCTTGGGTGCACATTCCAGAAGACCCGAGCAGCTCAGGCTGCTCAGTTGGCCGGGCACGATGCGTTCACCTGTGCACTCTGCCGGCCTCAGCTTAGGCCTTGTCTGGCGCTAGTGCCTCTTGCAGGCTCTGGCAGGGCTGGGTCACATTCAGATTCGCAAGGCCAAGAGGCCAGGGGGAGAGCACCTTGTCTGCGGTCCTTTTCCCCACTTGCCTCCCCAGCTGAATCGGGATGTACGCCCACCCTGACTCGGTCTCCCACAAGCAGAATAGGTGTCCACAGCCAGCAGGGACCAATTGACCCCTGAATGGTACGGCCCCTTTCCCGAGGATGTAGATGGGAACAATCAGAGTCCAGGGGAGAAGAAGGGCAGGGGGCAGCGATATGTGCTGGGGGGCCTGCAGCTTCGTGACTCGGGTTGGCATGGGCCAGAAGGACAGTGCAGCCAGGTGGGGCAGTGTTGGAGGGAAAGTGACGAGGAGACAGCCCTTAGGCCCTCCAGGGAGAGGCAGGGCTCAGAGGCAGTGATGGAGCCCAGAGCATCCCGGCCACGACCTGTGAGGTGAGGCAGGTGGTGGGCTGGATGCTGAGGAGCTGGCAACCCCACACCTGGAAGCAGTGGATCTGGTCTGGCAGAGAGCCCCCTTCTCACAGGTCACCTGTTCTTCTCTCCCCCAGTCATTTGCAAGCAGCAGGCCCCCGAGATGGAGCCGGCTGCGGCCCTGCCGCCCCTGCCACAGCCCCCGCTGGCCCCGGCAGCACCCATCCCACCGGCTCAGGGCGCCCCATCCGTGGACGAGCTCATCCAGCAGAGCCAGTGGAACCTGCAGCAGCAGGAGCAGCACCTGCTGGCCCTGCGACAGGTACGGGGCCCCCACCCTGGCCCTCTGACAGGCACCCTGAGTGGGCTCAGGACCCTCTCCTTCCACTTCTCTCTGGGTCCTGAGGTGGTACCAAGAGCTCACAGGACCTTGCCCAGGGCCTGGCCCCCTAAGCCTCCATTTCCCGCCTGCAAGTTGGAATTGACAGCATGAGGCTTCACATCTCTGGTCCCCATGGCAGACTGGAGACTGGCCTCACCTTGCATTTTGCCAGACTGATGGGCAAACACAGCCTGCTGTAGTCTTCGGCTCCATCATTCTCCTGAGGCTGCTCCCTCCACTGGCTTCCTGACCTGGCGTTTCCTCTCGGCTGTCTGCTCATGGCTCTCGCTCAGTGTCTTCCTTCCCTCCTGTCTTAAGTAGATGTGCAGAGGCACTCTGCTCATCTGGGTCTCAGTATTCGCCTGTTACCTGGGGGCAGACAGCATTGCCCTGTGTCCTGTCTGCTACCCAGGCAGGCATGTAGGACAGGGTCTCCTGTGGCAGGGGCAGTGCACTGCTGGACACTCAGAGCGTGTCATCAGGCAGGACAAGGGCCCCTCCTCACAGTCTGGCCCGCCTGACCTCCCCAGGAGCAGGTGACGGCGGCTGTGGCCCACGCGGTGGAGCAGCAGATGCAGAAGCTACTGGAGGAGACCCAGCTGGACATGAACGAGTTTGACAACCTGCTGCAGCCCATCATCGACACGTGCACCAAGGATGCCATCTCGGTGAGGGTGGCCCTGGGCAGGGGTGGAGGGCTCCCAGAGCTTGGACCTCCAACCATCCCATCCCACATTCAGGAGCCCAGCACATCCTGTCCAAAGCTATGGGCCTTTCCCTTCCTTGTGGGTGTGCCCGCCTCAGATTCTGAATCCCACATCCATCTACAAGGTGTTGGCCTGGGCTGAGGGCAGCACACTCACAGGCAGGTGGGCCCAGTGGTGTGGCCTTCCCCATGAGGACCCATCCTCACACTACCTGGCCATCACAGGCTGGGAAGAACTGGATGTTCAGCAATGCCAAGTCACCACCGCACTGTGAGCTGATGGCCGGCCACCTGCGCAACCGTATCACGGCCGACGGGGCGCACTTTGAGCTGCGGCTGCACCTCATCTACCTCATCAATGACGTACTGCACCACTGGTGAGTGGGGCCTCGCCCTCCACCACCTGCCTGCCACAGGCTTGTGTCCATGCCCCTGTTGGGGGGCTTGTCTGATACCCTCTCTCCCCCTGGAAGCCTGAAGCTGGCTGTCCTCACCTACCCACCAATCACCTCATCTTGCAGGGGGTTCCTTTCTCACCTTAGTCCCTTCCCCAGACCCCGAACACCATCCTCTCTGCCCCTTGCTCTCCTTGGGGTAGCCTCCAGGCATCTCAGTGAGTCAGGCCTGAGGCTCCATCCCTGACCCCAGCACTAGGCCCGGCTCAGCGGTCCTCATGCTCCGCCTCCTCACTCCCTCTCAGCGACTCTGGCTCTGCACCAGCCACCCGCTCACTCACCCTCACCCCCTCAGCCTTTGTTCTGTTCTGCTGCTGGGACCCCCTGGGGGCTGTGCTCACCCTCAGTCTGACCCCGCTATCTCCCAGTGTCCTCACACAAGAGCTGTCCTGCCTCTCAAGGCCAGGCAGGGCTGCTGTCTGCTCAGCCAGTTGGCCAGGACTTTGGCAATTTACGAGAAAGGCAAATAGGGAGACAAAGAATCTGGACCAGAGAAAGGCCAGGGGTGGGGATGGCACGACTCTGCTGCCATGAGGTTGGTAAGGTGGCCCCAGGGTCAGCCGGACTAGCAGGGGCGCCTTGGTTATGAGCACGGCTCCTGTGAGAGCGGAGGAGACTGAGCCAGGCCTCAGAGAAGCAGGTTTTCCAGCCTCTCCCTACGGGAGCCGTGTCTCGCCCACCTCCTGCCACATCTGCAGCTCGGCCCCCACCCCATCTGCACAGCCTGTGCATCTCAGCTTCACTGTCTGCCACAGCTGTATCCTTCCTTTAGTTCTCTCCCTTGAGAGAAGCCGCCACCCAGAACCTTCTTTGCTCTTGCCATATTTTCAGCTCTGCAGACTTGCGTCTTGTGTTTCCCCAGCGACACTGCTCTTTAGCTCTGGCCCGTGGTTAACGGCGGCTGTCTGCTGTGTCCGAGGCTGTGTGCTACTCTTCTGCCCTCCCTCCTGACACAGGGCCCTGCTCTCCACTGAGCTCCCTTGGGCGAGCTCGGCCTTTGGAGGGGCCTGAGATGCTCACCTGGGCCCTGCGTCCTCCCGGAGGTGCCTGGCGGGGAGGGCGGGAGCCCGTGGCTTAGCATCATGTGCACCTTGTGGCCTGGCTGCAGGGGCTCCCCTCACATGGTCTCTTCTGGACTCAGGGCCTCCCCTGTAAAGCAGGGTTGTGACCTGGAAGCCTGGGAGGCAGGCCCGCGCAGAAGTCTGTGCAAATAGCAGTGACCAAGCCTGGGTCGGCAATCCCCTGCGGCCCCGTGGCACCCTTTGTCCTTACCCGCAGTCCCCAGGCAGAGTTCCCTATGAAGAGCCCAGCATGAGGTGCTGGCTCCCACAGGCCAGGCCTGTGTCCCCCCCTCCCATCACTGTCCCCCAACCCGTGGGCCCTAATGCCAGCCCAGTCTCGCCCCGGGTCCCTAGCTGGCAGAGGGCGTGGTGGCTGGAGCCGCGGTGTTGACGGGCGTGTGGCCGGGTCCCGCTAGGGCCCTGACGCGCGGAAGGTCTCTCCCTCACAGCCAGCGCAAGCAGGCGCGGGAGCTGCTGGCTGCCCTGCAGAAGGTGGTAGTGCCTATCTACTGCACCAGCTTCCTGGCCGTGGAGGAGGACAAGCAGCAGAAGATCGCCCGGGTGCGTGCTGGCGTGGCACAGCATGGGGGCAGGGCTGGGCGGGGACACCCCGACTCTTCTGCTAACGCAGCCCCTCCCCGCATACCAGCTCCTGCAGCTCTGGGAGAAGAATGGTTACTTCGATGACTCCATCATTCAGCAGCTGCAGAGCCCGGCCCTGGGGCTCGGCCAGTACCAGGTGGGCACTGAGGCCAGCAGGGGGTGGCCCTACTGCCCAGCAAGTTCCAGGAGCGAAGGGACCGCACCCCTTGCCTACACCAGGGTGTGTGGGGGCAGCCAGTCAAGCTGGTGGCCTCAGAGCCCCAGGACCATGAAGGGGGTGGTGCTGAGCAGCAGCCTCTTGGCCGCTTCCCCCCCACACACACACACATACACACACACACCTGTTTACCTGGCTGGCCTTGCTGTCCTGGCACACCTGTGCCTAGTTGCTAGATGTGGCCAGCACTCTCAGGTGTGAAGGAAGTATGGTCTGTCCTGCCTCTGTTTGGACCTCCTGACAGCTCCCACATACAGGACATGAGGACAGCTGCTGTGGTGACCCCACCACACCCCCTGTTGTCGTCAAGCTGGTCTGGTGGAGTTGCTCACTGTCTTCCCTGCTTCTCTCCCCATGTCCTCTGAGGTGGCATGCACTCCACAGCCCTGTGCCCCCACCCTCATCCTCCTCTCCCTTACCTGGCTCCGGTCCATCTGTGAGCCTCCAGTGTGCGTGCCAGAGGCTGAACAATGCCTCTTCCCTCTGTGACTGTCCCATGTTTCCACAGTGGGAGGCCCAGTGCTCAGAAAGGCCATGGGGAGCACACAGCCTCCCTTTCTGTGGTAGGGTGGGCTTGCCCTCATACACGGGGCATATGTCCCCTGGCCTGATGCCTCCATTTATGTGCACCAGGCTCCTGGCATGGTCCCTTCCTGTGTCCCTGAGTCCTCTTGAGACCCTCTGAGGCCTGTCCTGCCATGAGCCCCACTTTACAGATGATGTTGAAACTCAGTGAGTGCGTGACTGCTTGAAGTCATGCAGCCTGTGAGTGGGCCGTCAGCATCTGTCCACCTGACCACCACTCATCCTCGTCACCTGGGAATCAAACTGCCAAATCCCGCACCCGCTATGGTTGTGATGGCCGTGTTTACTGTCTGCGTGATAACTACCACATACCCTGGGTCTCGTTGCCCATGAGCATGCTTTGAGGCTTCCTAGAGGCGCGGGTGCCAGGAGTCTGGGCGGAAAGCTAAGCTGCACACCCTGAGTGCCGGCCACCCCTCCGCCAGGCGACACTCATCAGCGAGTACTCGTCAGTGGTGCAGCCGGTGCAGCTGGCCTTCCAGCAGCAGATCCAGACACTCAAGACCCAGCACGAGGACTTCGTCAGCAGCCTGGCCCAGCAGCAGCAGCAGATCCCAATGCCCCAGATGGACGCTGAGGTCAAGGCTACGCCACCGCCCGCTGCCCCACCCCCAGCTCCCACACCTGCCCCAGCCATCCCGCCTACCACCCAGCCAGGTATGCACCCCCTGCCACCCTTGTCACACTAATGGTCCTCGGGGGGCATGCTTCTCTAGTTCAGGGGCCCCGTCTTAGGGACATCTTTAGTCTGTTCACAAGCACTGGGACCAGATGTTTCCCCAGAACCTTAGAAGCCAGACAGATTGACAAGAGGGTCCGAGACAAAGATAGCTTTCATACCAAACTGGACGAGGATGGTGCAAGGTGGAAACTCACCTAGGGTCGTTTTTGAGCAAAGAGGCAGGAACACTACGTGAACACTAGCAGGCGGAATTCAAAAACCAAAACGACCAAACCCATTGCTGTTGAGTCAACTCCAACTCATGGTGATCCTGTAAAACGGGGGTGTTTAAAAAATACCTTGTGACCAAATCAGATCTCCCCTAGGAACAGAAGGATGGCTTGGTAGAAGACCTAGTGAGGAAATAACAGGGGGAAATGCTTTTTTAATTAGATGCAGAAAGGTGAAGTTCTCTGATAGAAATTATTTTGCAAGCAAACAGTAAGGTAGCACAAATGGTTTCACGTTTATTGTAGAGCGTTCAGAGAAATCAGGCATGTTCTTGCGCGGGGTGAGTAGTGGCGGCGTTTTTCAGTGGGGTCATTAGGCAAGAGTTTGGAGTGAAGCCCCGAGCGGCCGGCCTGGTCTGGCGGCCTCAGAGTGGTGATGGGTGTCATGGTTGGATGGCACCCCCTGCCAGCAGGGCCTCTAACCACCTCTGGCCGGTTTCAGATGACAGCAAGCCCCCCATCCAGATGCCTGGCTCTTCCGAGTATGACGCGTCGGGAGGGGTCCAGGACCCTGCAGCTGCTGGGACCCGGGGCCCTGGGCCCCACGACCAGATCCCTCCCAACAAGACCCCCTGGTTTGAACAGCCACACCCCGTGGCTCCCTGGGGCCAGCAGCAGGTAGTTCTGGGAACTTGGGGGGGCGGCGGGTAGATGAGGGAGCAGATGGGGCAGTGGGCAGGAGTCAAGACTGGCGGAGGAGCACGTGGTGATAATCCGTTTTCCAGGGTGGGGCCCTCATCCATGCTGTGCATTGTCTGCCTGTGGTGCACGGTCCTGCCCTGGCCCTGTGCTCCTGGCCTCGGGCTGCAGGGAGGCAGCCACGTGCAGAAAGGGGTCATCTGTGTTTGGCCTCCCCCAGCAGTGGCCTTAAATTTAAGGATTCAGGAACAAATAAAACAAATACGTCTGTGAGGTGCCCTAGGAGACAGCGTTGGCGGGTGGCAGGGCAAGTGAAGCAGGGTAGGGGCCAGCCTGGGGGTCTCAGGGAGGACTTACGTGGGTGCCAGGCTCAACCACTCGGGTTCTTGGGGAGACAGCACAGGTAGGTGAGGGAGCTCGGGCTGCATGGTCCCAGCACATTCTGTCTGGTCAGAAGCAGGCATAGCAGCCATGAAGAAGGACTCACACCAGTGTCACTCACCTTATTGGTGCCACAGTGTCCGCCAACCCCCTGCGCCCCAGGACTGGCCTTGCCTCACCCAGTGCTTGCTCTCTGTCTTACAGCCCCCTGAGCAGCCCCCGTACCCGCACCACCAGGGCGGGCCACCCCACTGCCCGCCCTGGAACAACAGCCACGAGGGCATGTGGAGCGAGCAGCGCGGCGGTGACCCTGGCTGGAGCGGGCAGCGTGAGGCGCCCTGGAGCGGGCAGCCCGAGCCTGGCTGGAGTGGCCAGTTCGAAGGCCCCTGGAACAGCCAGCATGAGCAGCCCCCCTGGGGGGGAGGCCAGCGGGAGCCACCCTTCCGCCTGCAGCGCCCACCACCCTTCCGCGGGCCCTTCCCGCCACATCAGCAGCACCCGCAGTTCAGCCAGCCTCCGCACCCCCACAACTTCAACCGCTTCCCACCGCGCTTCATGCAGGATGACTTCCCCCCACGGCACCCCTTCGAGCGGCCCCCCTACCCACACCGCTTCGACTACCCCCAGGGCGATTTCCCAGCTGGTGAGTTTGCAGGGTCTGGGGGGTGGGAAGACAAGGCCTGCAAAGAAGGTTCTGGCACAGGCGGTGGCACCCCAGCCTCCCGAGCCACCCCCCAGTGCCC
Source organism: Trichechus manatus latirostris (assembly GCF_000243295.1). Taxonomy (NCBI): domain Eukaryota; kingdom Metazoa; phylum Chordata; class Mammalia; order Sirenia; family Trichechidae; genus Trichechus; species Trichechus manatus. The sequence continues at coordinate 6,544,749 of NW_004444058.1, forward strand.
ATTTCTGTCCTGCAGAGATGGGGCCCCCGCATCACCACCCTGGCCACCGCATGCCACACCCCGGGATCAACGAGCACCCACCCTGGGGTGGGCCCCAGCACCCCGACTTCGGGCCTCCCCCTCACGGCTTCAACGGACAGCCCCCCCACATGCGGCGGCAGGGCCCCCCCCACATCAACCATGATGACCCCAGCCTGGTGCCCAATGTACCCTACTTCGACCTGCCCGCAGGGCTGATGGCCCCCCTTGTGAAGGTACATGGTCATGGTTGGCTTCTGGGCCTCCTCCCAAAATGCCAGCGGGTGGGGCCCTTTCCTGTGCGGGTCCCCATCCCTGCGGGAACCTGAGCGTGCTGGCGGGTTGGTGGAGGCTGCCTGAGCCCACGTCCCTGTGCTGTGTGAATGGTTTTCCGGTCCTGGCGAGGTGGACATCATTGGGGTGGGACGGCAGTGGAGAGCCAGGTTGGGGCCTGTTGGGGGTGCCTGCTGCTTTTGGGCAGGGGGCTGGGGGCAGTGACTTAGGTTTAGTTGTCTATAGGGCAGTGGCCTGCAGAGGGCATGAGATCCACCACGTGTCTGGACAGAGTGGGGTGTTCCTCACTGCCTGAGCTGGAGGGTAGTGCCTTCTGGGTGGTGTCCTGGGGGAGAGCCCTGTAGCTCTCCTACGCTAGGGCCTCGACCACCTGTACTCTGCGCTAGCAGAGAGGTTCAGAATCAGGCGTTGGTGCTGCTCAAGCCAGGGAGGAGTAGAGTTCTCCAGGAAGGGAAAGGTGAGGGGCCCAGGGGCCTGCCCTGCCCCCCAGTTGTGGTGATACATGTCCTCTCGTACAGCTGGAGGACCATGAGTACAAGCCTTTGGACCCTAAAGACATCCGCCTCCCACCCCCGATGCCACCCAGCGAGAGGCTGCTGGCTGCTGTGGAGGCTTTTTACAGCCCCCCGTCCCACGACAGGCCCAGGAACAGGTACAGGCCAGGGTACTGTGCTGAGGGATCCCCATGGAGGGTGGAAGCAGCTGCCATCTCAGTGGCCCATGCAGCAGCCAGGCCTCCTCCCAAGGTATATGAGGCTCAGGGAGCCGTGCAGGTCCCGTGTCAGGGAGGGCCTGGCACAGACACAGACAGCAGGTCCTTGGTGAGGGGGTTTAATGGAGACACTTAGAAGACATTAGCGCAGACTTGGCATGTGCCAGAGCTGATCTCCCGCAGGGTCTCACTGTTTAGCACAGCTAAAAGCCTCCTGCCCCACGCTGGGCGCAGGCCTGTGTCTGTGAGTTGGAGCTGTCCGCCCCCTAGGCTGGTGATGGGTCCCCAGGACTCCTCGGTGGAGCAGCCATGTGTGGGGAAGGCCAAGCTTGTCCTCAGCGTCAAAGTGGGTAGTTTCCACCGTGCACTGAGTGGCAGAGGGAGGGTCCTGGCCCACAGCAGGTCTGCCAGGTGCTGTCTGTCCCTGGTACTCCCCATGAGGGGCCAGTCGTGGGAAACACCCTGTCTTGCAGTGAAGGCTGGGAGCAGAACGGCCTATATGAGTTCTTCCGTGCAAAGATGCGGGCCCGGCGGAGGAAAGGCCAGGAGAAGAGGAACAGGTGAGAGCACCCGGCCCCTGCTCTTGGACGAGGGCGTATCCTGTGGGGAGTCAGCTCCGAGCGCACCTCACCCTGTCGTGCTAGCAGGCCTCGGCCTGAAACCCATGATGAAGGGACTGCCCCCGGGGAGAGAGGTGGTATGGGCTATTCAGCAAGGTGTTAGGGACACAGTGCGGCACCGTGGCCAAGATGCTGTGACCGGACACTTCGTGAGCCCCAACTGCCGGCGCCCCGGGTCTCCTGACACCATCTCTCCCACAGTGGGCCCTCGAGGTCACGGAGTAGATCCAAGAGCCGAGGGCGCTCTTCCTCCCGATCCAACTCGAGGTCCTCCAAGTCGTCCGGCTCCTACTCACGCTCCCGCTCGCGCTCCTGCTCCCGCTCCTACTCCCGTTCCCGGTCCAGGTAGGTGGAGCTCTGGCTGACACAGCTCACAGTGCTAACGCTGTTCCCAATGGTGCCGCTCATGGTGCTCTTTCCCGCCATAGGAGCCGAAGCCGGTCACGCTCCTCACGAAGCCGGTCACGGTCCAGGTCCCGGTCCCGGTCCAAGTCGTACTCCCCAGGCAGGAGGCGTCGGTCCAGGTCACGGAGTCCAACTCCGCCGTAAGATTTCTGTCTTAACTGTCATGTGGCCTGCGGGTGGAGCTGGATCCTCCGGTGCGGAACTGTGAACGTTTAAACAGTGGGCATTAGAAGACACACGTGGGCTTAGGGTGAGACAGCCCCCAGGCCACTGCATTAACGCGCACAGCGGCTGCCTTCCCACTGCCATGTGACAGTTGTACCTCCTCGGTCACCTGCATAGAGCCTGGGCAGTGGCCAGGCTGCGTGTTCTCTAACCGTTCTAGGGGTGCCTATGACCTGCCCTCGATGCTAAACTTGGGGCGGGGGTTGTCCTCTGAGGGAAGCCCCTTATCTGGCTGAAGAAAAGGAGAACGAAGAACAGTAGAAACACAGGATTATGTGTGTATGTCCATCCTATAACGGTGAACGTCCGTGTACGCCACACGCTGTAACATCCTAATCGTTCCAATAAACGTGGCCGTGACTTTTTGAACACCGTAACCTGTCTTGGTTTTAGTTCCTCGGCTGGTCTGGGTTCTAACTCTGCACCGCCTGTCCCTGACCCCAGGCTCGGAGAGGAGAACAAGGGGCACCAGATGCTGGTGAAGATGGGTAAGGCCCCAGGACACCACTGGCAGCACACTCCTTGTAGTGGGGTATCTACAGAGTTGGGGAGCTCCGAGAGGGGCGGCGGTGGGTTTGCCGGGCAGTGTTTCTGTGGTATCGGTTCCACATCTGTGAGCACAGCATGTTTGTGAGCGGTTAGCGGGTCAGGGTACGTGCACTTACAGCTGGGTTGTAACCACACGCTTGCCTTTCTTCCAGGCTGGAGCGGATCCGGTGGCCTTGGCGTGAAGGAGCAGGGCATCCAGGACCCCATTAAGGGCGGCGACGTGCGGGACAAGTGGGACCAGTACAAGGGCGTGGGCGTGGCACTGGACGACCCCTACGAGAACTACCGCCGCAACAAGAGCTACTCCTTCATCGCCCGCATGAAGGCCAGGGATGAGTGCAAGTAGTGGCTGCTGCAGCACTCGACCGCCGGAACCGTCCACTGAGGGGTAGTGGAAGCTTCCGAAATGGTCACGACAGTTGGCTCTGACCCAGCCTCGTCCCTGGGAGGAGGTGGAGGACTGAGGCTGCCCAGGGACGAGGTGGCACTGCTCAGTGGAGAGGAGGCGCCCAGGCCTCGCCTGCAGCCGCCTTGACCCAAAGACGTGCTGCAGGTGCGACGCCAGCCTCTGGTTTTCCTTACAGCGAGAAGTGAGGAACACCGGACCACCCCCCAGACACGGGCACACGAGGCTGCACATCTCCCCCAGTCAGCTCTGAGCCTCCTGGACCAGCAGGCGCCAGAGAGGAGGCCCCAGTGACCAGCATACCACCTGCTTTCCACCCCCGGGTGCAGTGATAAAAACCAAGGCCGGGCACGCTCACCATTTCCCATTTAAAAATGGAAGCCAAAGTAGAACGAGGTTTTTGTTTTTGCTCCACATGGTTTAGTTTTAGAAGCAGGAGTGCTGACCTGAGACCATCCCATGAGATGATTCAGAACCTGCCTCTCACAGACACACGAGCCCTGACTTCAGTTCTTTCAGTTGTGGAAGTTGGTATTTTCTCTCAAACGCTGGCCATTGGCTGTTATCTGGGAAGCATGTTCTGAGGAGCAGGTCTGAGCGTCCTTTGGGATCTCTGGTACCCGCGGTGGTTCACCTGGAGGGCCAGCCCCGCGCCCCCGGCCTCCCCATGTCCTCCACCCCCTCCGCCCGCCCAGGCAAGGCCAGGCCTCTGCACCCAGTGCCTGTCGGCAGCTTGGTGCAGTGCTGTTTGTACAGAAACCGTTTTTGAAAAATTCTTTTCAATAAGATACAAAACCTCTCCAACTTTTGACCCTGATGGGATAAAACATTTGATTTTGTTTTAGATTTCCTGTAGCTGTGAATAGTTTGAAAGTGTCTGATTCAGGATAATACATAAACGTGCTGTTAACAGTTCGTGAATTTTACTGTTTTGCCTTCAAATAAAGATTTTTTTTAAAGAACTTACTTTTTAAACCCTGCGTGTTTCTCTGCAGCGTGCTCTGGCAGACAAGGAGTGGGCGGCTTCTGTGGGGTGGAGTTTGGGACTGAAGGCTCTGCCCTGGCATCTTGGCACAGGTGTCCCTACACGTAAATGTCCCAGCCTGGGCATGGTGGCTGAGGTCCGCCCAGGCTCTGTCCCCACAGACCTCTATGGGGTCCTGCAGCCACCAGGCACAGGCTGCTCATCAGGCATTCATGGAGGAGGCGTGGGTGAGCTCAGCCTGCCCTCCCCTCCGCCCCCTGTACACATCATGTGGAGGCGGTGACGTGTGTGTGAGCATCACGGTCAAGCACACCAGGCTGACCTCACCTTGTGCTCATGGCTCCTTCTGTACCTCCTCCAAGGCCTCCTCCAGGGTCAGCGGGGCTGGCTTGTGGCACTGGATGTACTGTGGGTAGAGGACAGAAGGATGGCCATCAGCACACATGGACAGGGACAGAGCCACCACCTCCACCTCAGTGTGCTGCTGGGGGCTGAGGAGATGCCAAGCCAGTGCCAACATAGGGCTCCTGGGCCAGCTAACAAGCGCAGTGACAGGTTGCCCTGGATGTGCACAGCAGGGACATGGGTGCTGTGGGGACAGAGCAGCCCTGGAGTCTGACAGGAGGGTGGCCTTGGCTGAGACAAGGGCTGCTGCTGCCCTTGGGCAGACCTGGTGGACAGTGGGAGCTTGGGTGCTACCAGTGGGTGGTGTGGCCAGATCACCCTGACTGCCACGTGTCCAATGGGACAGGCAGGGTCACAGCAGGTGCGCCATCGTGGCCCAGGAGTGGGGCACTGCCGGAGGAGCAACCTGTTCACAGATGAAACGCAAGGAGGGGCCGACCTGGCAGTGGTTCTCCCGGGTGACTGCACCACTCCGTCGTGACCTCTCAGGGGGCCCTGTAGTCTATGCCCAACAGGCCCCAAAGGCCCTGACGCTGGTCAGACTGGAGAACTGCTGACCCAGAGTGAGGAGAAGTAAAAGACACCAGAGTCTCAACATGTGGACTTTGTCTTGATTAAAAAGTTGTAACAAAATGTACAACAGCTGAGACAAGTGGGCCCTGAATAAACCACTTGCCATCGAGTTGATTCTGACTCATGGCAACCCCATGTGTGTCAGAGTAGAACAGTGCTCCACACGGTTTTTCTTGGCTGGGTAGACTCAAACCTCCAACCTTGGGGTGAATAGTTTGTGACACCCAGAGACTCCATACAGTAAGTATACACTTCTGTATTCATACACAAATTTAAGATTTGGGAGGGAGAAAAGGCAAGAGAGCACGACACCCTTCAGGCCATGCCCCCCTGGGAGAGTGGGCACTGTGTCCCTCACAGAGAAGACAGTGTCACCTAGACTAGGACATTGCTGGCCCGAGGTCACGCAGAACCAAGCTTCAGCCCTGGCCCACCTGGTACCAGCCCCAGCAGGCTCACCAACAGAGGCTGAACGTGTCGGCCCTGATGCCCAAGCACCCCCGCTGACTGGAGGTGTGTCCCCCAGGGTGGAGGCCTCTCTACCCAGCCCGTCACCTCTTTGGCCTCCTCCAAGGTGTGGTAGTGGAACGTGTCCTGGTCCAGCGATGCCAGGAGCGAGGCATGCAGGTGCCGGTTGGCCTCCAGGAACTGCTGCGTCAGGGCCAGCTGCTGCTTCAGCAGATCATTCAGCGCAAACACAGCTGGGCTGTGAGCTGTCAGGGCTACACCACCGCTGCTGTGTCACTCAGCAGCCCTGCATCCGTGTGCCCACTGTCCATCCCCCCTCATGTGAGGGGAGGACAGGTGGCCCCGTGTTTGTGGCCACCCACCCCTCTTGGAACACTAGGATGTGCTCTGGACCCACCGCTACTCTCTGGAGAGGTCACGGCCTCATCTAGTCTCGTCTTTCTGTGTCTACTCAGGAGGAAGGGCTTGCTTCCCACTGGGCTGTGCAGGGACTTCAGGAGCTGCCTATACACGGCACCCAGCTGCCGCTGGTCAGAGACGGAAGCCTTGACCTGAATGTCCAGCCTCTTACAGAGGACCAACCAACCAGTTGTTATCGAGTCAACTAACTCATGGCGACCTCGTGCGTCAGAGCAGAACTGTGCTCCATGGGGTTTGCAATGGCTGATTTTCAGAAACAGATTGCCCGGCCTTTCTTCTGAGGTGCCTCTGGGAGGACTCAAACCTCCAACCTTTCAGTTAGCAGCTGACTGTGTTCACCTTTTAAACCACCTAAACCAAAAAAACCAAACCTATTACTGTCAAGTCAATTCTGACTCATATTGACCCTACAGGACAGAGTAGAACTGCCCCATAGGGTTTACACGTCTTTATGGAAGCGGACTGCCACATCTTTCTCCCATGGAGCTCGTGGGTTTGAACCGACTTTTCAGTTAGCAGTCAAGCGCTTAACCACTGTGCCACCAGAGATCCTTTAATCAACCCAGGGACTCCTTCTATATACTGACACGAGAAAGTGTGTGACTGTTAAAAATGGCCATTACTAGAACCACATAGTAACCTGGAGCATCTCTGAGATGGTACAAAGTTTACAAAAACCAGGATGTAAACACCACACTGGCATTTAATATCTTGGTAACTTAAACAAAAAATCTCATGACTGAGGGGCCATCTAAGATACTCCACTGGTCTCACCCCGTCTGGAGCAAGGGGAGAATGAAGAAAACCAAAGACACAAGGGAAAAATTAGTCCAAATGACTGATGGACCACATCTACCATGGCCTCCACCAGACTGAGTCCAGCACAACCAGATGGTGCCCAGCTACCACTACCGACTACTCTTGACAGGGATCACAGTAGAAGATCCCAGACAGTGCTGGAGAAAAATACAGAACAAAATTCTAACTCACCAAAAAAAAAGACCGGACTTACTGGTCTTACAGAGACTAGAGAAACCCCGAGAGCATGGCTCCCAGACACCCTTTTAGCTCGGTAATGAAGTCACTCCTGGGGTTAACCCTTCAGCCAAAGATTAGACAGGCCCATACAACAAAATGACACTAAAGGGGAATACCAGCACAGGGGCAAGGACTAGAAGGCAGGAGGGGACAGGAAAGCTGTTATAGAAAACCCAAGGTCGAGAAGGGGAGAGTGTTGACATGTTGTGGGGTTGGTAACCAATGTCACAAAACAATATTGTACTAATTGTTTAATGAGAAGCTAATTTGTTCTGTAAACCATCTAAAGTACAACATTAAAAAAAAAAATCTCATGAACTGAAGGAAATATTTAGGGGCAGATAATGGTGATGGTTGAACACCCTGATGAACATAATTAATGTCACGGAATTGTACCTGTGAAGATGTAGAAATGGCAAATGTTTCGCTACATATACAAAAACCAAAGCCAAACCTATTGCCATTGAGTCGGTCCCTGACTCATGCCGAGCCCGTATGTTACAGAGTAGAACTGCTCCAAAAGGTTTTCTTGGCTGTAATCTTTACGGAAGCAGATCTCCAGGAGTTTCTTCTGCAGTGCTGCTTGGTGGGTTTGAAATGCCAACCTTTAGGTTGGTAGTTGAGCACAAACCATTTGCACAACCCAGGGACTCTTATTACATATATATTTATCACAGCTAAAAAAAAAAAAATGGTATTAAAAAAAAAAACTTGAAAGCCCTGATGGAGCAGGAGAAAAGTGGGGTGCAGAACTCAAATTCTAGTAAAAAGACCAGACTTAATGGTCTGACTGAGACTGGAGGAACCCCAG
>NW_004444058.1:6552777-6587256 GCF_000243295.1 Trichechus manatus latirostris
GAAAAGTGGGGTGCAGAACTCAAATTCTAGTAAAAAGACCAGACTTAATGGTCTGACTGAGACTGGAGGAACCCCAGGAGGCATGGCCCCTGGACTCTGTCAACTCAGAACTAAAACCATTCCCGAGGCCAACTCTTCAGACAAAGATTAGACTGGACTATGGGACATAAAATGATACTCGTGAGGAGTGTGCCTCTTAGCTCAAGTAGATACATGAGACTAAATGGGCAGCTTCTGTCCGGAGGTGAGATGAGAAGGCAGAGAGGGTCAGGGGCTGGTTGAATGGACACGGGAAATCTGGGGTGGAAAGGAGTGTGCTGTCACAGTATAGGGAGAGCATTTAGGGTCACATAACAGTGTATGTATAAATTTTTGTATGAGAGACTAATTCGAATTGTAAACTTTCACCTAAAGTACAACAATAAAATAAAAAGAAAACTTGAAAGGGAAAAAGACAGCAGATACCAGACATGCCCTAACCTGTGGCACACCCGCCGCCAGAGGCCCCATGGGGAATGTGGCAAAGCCCAAACTCTCTGAGGTGGCTTCTTGCATGCCCTCTTTGCAACTCAGGCCAGGCTGGGTCCCAGAAGGCAAGGGTGTGTCCACCTGGCCCGTGGCTGGGGAACAATATTGGTTGCATGTGTGTCGACAGAGGAGAAGCTATGGACTACGGACACAAGGACTCGGAAGGGACCATACAAAATGCAAGTGGCCTTTTGGGCTTACAGGTGCACCTCTCACCCAACCAGTCGTGTCATTTGACCAGAGAAAGGCAGGACTCAGGGACATGCCAGGCTGTCACTAGGATTCATGTGAACTGTGGAACTTCCTTGGCTGGAGTGATCCCTGCCAATGGTTTCCCTGAGCTAAGCACTAAAGGGGTGCAGTATCCCCAAGAGTGGGCATGAATTTGTGAGTACCATGCATCACCTGGGGGGGTGGGAGAAGGACCACCAGCAGGTCCTTACCTTCTATTGCATCTGCGCTGACCACATGGCTGGCGATGGGCGTGGGGTCCACACAGGCGCCTCCCAGAACAGGACTAATGGCCGCCACACCGGCTGCTACTCCGGGACAGAAAGGGAAGGGTCAGTGTCATGGATTGAATCGTGTCCCCCAAAAATATCTGTCAACTTGGCTGGGTCATGATTCCCAGTATTGTACGATTGTGTACCATTTTGTAATCTGATGTGATTTTCTTGAGTGTTGTAAACTCTATCACTATGATGTAATAAGATGGATTAGCAGCAGTTATGTTGATGAGGTCTACAAGATTAGATAGTGTCTTAAGCCAATCTCTTTTGAGATACAAAAGAGAGAAGCGAGCAGAGAGACATGGGAAGCTCATACCACCAAGAAAGCAATACTGGGAGCAGAGTGCATCCTTTGGACCTGAGACTCCTGCGCTGAGATGCTCCCAGACCAAGGGAAGATTGATGACACAGACCTTCCTCCAGAGCCGACAGGGAACAGAGGGAGAAAGCATTCCCCTGGAGCCGAAGCCCTGAATTTGGACTTGTAGCCTACTGGACTGTGAGAGAATCAACTGCTCTTTGTTAAAGCCATCCACTTGTGGTATTTCTGTTCTAGCAGCACTAGATGACTAAGACAGTCAGTGAGCAGGACACAGGGCAGAGGAGTGTCTCATCGATGGATATGGCATGGGAACAGACTGAGTCCCTTCTCTCCTCTCTCTGAACACGACCACACTGCTTGCTTTCTTCTCTTCCTCTTTCAGTGTTTCTCAAAAGTGGCCTCCCTCTTCCTCACAGGCTTCCTTGGCTCGATGGATCAGTCAGTTTCACTGGGTGAAGGGGTCGTTGCGGTTATGTCCACATGGTGGCCCCATTTGTTACAGAGTACAACTGCTCCATAGGATTTTCTTGGCTGTAATCTTAATGGAAGCAGATTGCCAGGACTTTCTTCCACGGTGCTGCTGGGTGGGTTTGAACCATCACTCTGTAGATTAGTAGTCAAGTGCAAACCGTTCGCTCCACCCAGGGACCTTCCTTGGAGTCAACCAAGCCAGTGTTTACCCAGCCTTTTCCTCTTGCCTCACTGCCAGGCCTCATCCAGGAAAAGAGCACCAGGAGAGTTTTATGTTGTAGGAAGTTGCAAAACTGTGGACAGTTGCTGACCGATGTATCAGGAAGGCAGTGCAATGGTGCAGAGGGGAGACAGAAGGGGCTGAGTCACAGCCCAGGTTTAAAATGCCAGTGTAACCCTTCCAGTGATCTAACTCAGCAAATCTGATTGGCTTTCCTCCTGGGAAACTGAGGACAGAACTGCCGAGGATGGAACCACCCCGACAGCTATGAGGCATCAAAGCCCCAAACCGGAAGGAGTGGGTCAGTCAAGTGAACGCGACGTCTCCTTCTGTTGTGGACTGAATTTTGTCCCCCAAAATATGTGTCGGAATCCTAACCTGTGGATGTGATCCAGTTTGGGAACAAGGTTTTCTTTGTTATGTTAATATAGGGCGGGTCCTAAACCTGCTCACTTCTGAGTGATGTAAGGAGCAGCACAGAGACAAGTGAGCCCAAAGGGGAAGACATGCCACGTGGAGATCACCAAGGAACTGAGGAACAGAAGCTGAAGGAGACAAGGATCTTCCCTCAGGGCTGACAGAAAGAGAGCCTCCCCCTAGAGCCAGAACCCAGCCTCCTAACTGTGAGACAATAAATTCCTGTTCATTAAAGCTGCCCACTGTGGTATTTGTTCCAGCCACTCTAGGAGACTAAGGCCTTTCAGAGTCCGTGAGCACGCCCTGTCTGCTCTGCGGACATCTATCAGCTGAGAAGAGAGAAAAGGATGATGAAAACAGAGGCCCTTCCATCTGGAATGACCAGGGTGCGGCTGGGCCAAGGATGCTTGAAGGGCCCCATGAGGGTGAGGGGAGAAGACCCTTGTCCACCATGTCCTAACACAGAGCTGGAGCCAGCCAGACCAGCAGCACTGGGAACATCAGAGCTGGTGGCCGCCTCGCAGAGAAGCAAGCACGGGGCTGCTGGCCTGAAGTGCTGAGCAAGTACTCCCCAAGAAGGTATGAGGGGTCAAACTGTCAACCAAGCCTGAGGGGCCACTTGCGTAGGCCCCACACGCCAGGACACCAGGCGGCTGCCGGAGGGGGCAGGGGGCTGCAGGTTCAGCCCATCTTGGGACATCTTGAAGGTTCCAGTGTGTACCAGTTCCCAGCTGGGCGGGTCATTGGACATACAACACTGCTCGTTTCCCCTCATCTGGGTCTCTCTGACCACGAGACTGCTGACGTTTGGTTCCAGAACATTCTCTGTGGTGGGGGCCATCCTGTGCACTGTAAGGTGTTGAGCAGCATCCCTGGCCTCTACTCACTCTATGCCAGGAGCACTCTCCCCGCAGCTGTGATAACTACAAATGTGCCCTGGGAACAGAGTCACACCGGGGTGAGCACCTCTGCCCTAGTCTTTGATTCCCAAACTTCTCTGGATGTTTTAGAGCTAGAAAGACTGAGAAACAACCAGTGCAGAGGCCCCTCCACAGATGAGGAAATGGGGTCCAAGGCCCCCCAAGCTGCTTAATGAAGAGAGCCCAGAGCTCCAGAACCTGGGCCCCACTCAGTGCTCAGAGGGGGCTGTGGACGGTGTATGGAGCACCTCCCAGCTGCACCCCCACCCTCTAGCCCCTAGGCCGGCTCCCTACTCACCCTCGGCCCACCAGTAGGTGAAGGCAGGATCGGGAGTCTGCACGGCCATCTCCTTCACAATCACTCTTACCACATCCTGGCCCTGCTTTTGGCTGGCCTTGGGAGTTTGTAGGGGATGGTCCCCTTCCCAACTCGAAGAAGACTCCGACAGGGTCTCTGACGTCCTGTCAAGAGACGCCTCTGAGCAGCCTGTGGGCTCAGAGACAGTCAGGCCTGGTGATGCCTCAAAGTCATCTGAGTAGGCCGAACTCACAGTGGGGAGGTCCTCCTGGCCATCCAGAGATGCCAAGCTCACAGTGCTCACTGAGGGGTCTCGAGACAGTGGTGGCTGGCTGGATGCGCCCCGCTGCCCGGTGCTCAGACACTCAGAGACCTCACTCTCAGTGGGGGGGCCCTCCTTGCTGTCCAAGGACGCCATGCTCCAGGCCCGGACACGTCTTGGCAACCCCTGCCTGGCGGGCCCTTCTGCCTGTGAGCCTGGGCTAGACGGCTTTTCCCGCCGAGCATCTTCTCCCTGAAACAGAGAATGGCAGAGGTAACAAAAGTGCTCTATATGAGCGGCTGCTCAAAGTACCACAGCGTCCGTATGAACAGGATGCCTGGTGGTTCCAGCAGGGGATGCAGGTGGGCCTCCTTGAGGTGTGGGAAGCAGGCGTCACTCGTGGACAGACCCTCAGAACCCTCCTGGCACGTGCTACACGCGACCACAAGGGTGCCAAGCACAATTAGGTGGCACATAGACAAGCCTTGTTAAAGTTACGGAAGCATGCGCTCAACAGCGCGGGGGTTACCAACATGTGAGGACCCTGACAGCACCCTTGAAGGAGCATGTGTGGGCACACCTGTGGACACGCACTAAGGAGTGCTGTAAGTGGGGTGAGCTGTGACCACGTGCTAATCAATCAGCCAATCCTGCATCACCTAAGACAGGGCTTCTCCACCTCGGCACTGCTGACATCCAGGGCTGGATCACTCTCTGTTGTGGGGCACCGTAGGGTGTTGAGCAGCACCCCTGGCCTCCACCCACTCAGTGCCAGCACTCCCGCTTAGTGGTCACAACAAAGTGTGTCTCCAGACATCACCAAGTGTCCCTGGGGGCAAAATCACCCCCAGCTGAAAACCACTAGAGTGAATAGGTAAATGGATAGATGGATAAAAAACCCAAAACAAACCCATTGCCATCAAGTCGATTCCGACTCATAGTGACCCTATAGAGTAGAACTGCCTCATAGTGTTTCCAAGGAGCAGCTGGTGGATTCGAACTGCCAACCTTTTGGTTAGCAGCCTGAGCTCTTAAGCACTGTGCCACCAGGGCTCCGACAGATGGATAGATAAGCTAGATAACAGACAGACAGGGTTTCTCACGCTAAGGCAGTTTCTCAGCCTTGACACTATTCATGGCTGGTTCCAGATCATTCTCTGCGGTGGGGCTGTCCTGTGCACTGTAGGGTATTGAGTAGCCTCCCTGGCCTTCAGCCAACAGATGCCAGTAGCACCTCCCCCCAGTTGTAACAACCAAAAATGTCCCCAGACATTGCCCAATGTCGTCTGGGGGGGCAGAATCGCCCCGGTTGAGACTGACTTAAATGGCTGCTGCCCTAGACAGTGCATGAGCACCTACAGCTGAGACTTCATCGCACTCACTTCCTGTTCCAGGTCTGGCCTCTCACTGATGGCCGGAGCCAAGTCATCGAGGGACAGAATATTGATTCTAAAATCTGCAATGAAAAAAAGAAGTATGACAACATTGTTCGTGCACTTCCTGAATGTCAACCCTTGAGCTGCAGGCACAGGGGACGGGTAAGGACTCGCCCTGTGCTCAGTGAGATGGCCTGGGCCAAGCTCAGGGGCCAACATACTTTTTTTTCTGCAAAGGACCATTGGGTCAAGATTTCCAGGCAGTCTCTGCTGCGACCCCTCGACCCTGCACACAGTGCAACCATAGCCACAGATAATACCTCATGAATGGGTGTGGCTGTGCCGATAAAACTTTATTTACACAAACAGGCAGTGGGCCTGTGGGCCCTAGTCCACGCAGATGGTCAGAGAGGCTGTAGGAAGTATGGTAATAATTGTGCCCTGGGTATCAAGGTTGGCCCAGGAGGGACAGGCAAGGCAGCGGGGGGCATCTGGGGGTCCTGGGGACTGTGGTGGGCATGGGACATGGGCTCGGAGCTGCCTGAGCACTCACTCAAAGCCACTTCTAAGGCGCTGAAACCTAAGGTGAGTGCTGTGCTGGCATGCCCACTGGCCAGGGCGATAGAGCCTAAATCATGTGCACTCGAGTTAGGAGCGCTGAGACCCTGTGAGGGTGAGGGGAGGCACCCCCCAGGGGACTCCACTGTGAGGCCGTTCAACACCCCCAGGAGCAGGAGCTGTAGGATAGGGTGACCTGCGGGGCCAGGGGCCTCATAGCCCTCAGAGGCTTCCTCTCCCTCCTACTCCAGCTAGGCACACGAGCCAGGATGCCCAGGATGCGCTGAGCACAGCTGATGCCCAGAAGGAGACCCAAGGTGTTCTGTAGCCCTGGGTGGGAGAGAGGAAGGGAGCTTCCAGAGGAGGTGGGAGGCAGAAGGGAGGGGCCTGTCTGAAGACAGCGAGTTGCCCACTCTGGAAAGGTCAGCTGAGTGCTGCCGACCCACCACCTGTCTGCTCCTATAAAAATGGCTGCAGAGCGTTGTCAGACCTTCTCATCTGATTCCACAAGGGGGACAGAATCACCACCAGCATTAGCCCAAGGCTGATTCCTATGAGGCGGAGATCAAACATGCCTCTACTCTCCATCTTTTTACCAATGCTGACACCAGCCATTCCTCCCACAGCACTCTATTTCTCTGCTGGGTTTGATAATTCATTGCAAAGGCCACACAAAACTCACAGACCATACTCACAGTTATGGGGTTTGTTAGGGAAGTAACAGGTTTACAACTCGGGATCCAGATCAGGAAGCATGTAGGCACAGTCTCCCTTCCTCAGCTCAGGACAGCTCTCTCAGTTCTCTCATCCCCCTGAGGACGGGCTCCCCTCACCCCCGAGGACGGGCTCCCCTCGGCCCCCTGAGGACGGGCTCCCCTCACCCCCCTGAGGACGGGCTCCCCTCACCCTCCTGAGGACGGTCTCCGCTCATCCCCCTGAGGATGGTCTCCCCTCACCCCCCTGAGGACGGGCTCCCCTCACCCACCTGAGGACGGGCTCCTCTCACCCCCCTGAGGACAGGATCCTCTTGGCCCCCTCAGGGCAGGCCTCCTCTCTTGGCCCTCAGCCCTTGGCCTGGCCTTAGCCCTGTTCAGGCAAGTGTTGCAAAGCTCTTTTAGCTCTGCCAGTAAGTGCCCAGAGGTACCCCACTCTGCCAGCAAGCCTCCTGCCTGAAGGGGCTCAGCTCTCTCACTCCATGGGTTGGGACACCCACTGTAGCTGCCTTGCTCGGTGGGCTGGGAGGCCCGTTGCAGCCGTCTTGCGTTGGTCTCCAGGTTCCTTTGCCCCCGTTTCTAGGGTCTAGGAGGTTCATAGCACAGAGACCCCAGATCCAAAAGATGTGCTCTGCTCCCAGTTCTTCTTCTTGATGGTAGTGAGGTCCCCCCTTCCTGCCTCTGGGATGGCACATTTTAAGCCTAAGGGGATAGCAAAACTAACCAATCCCCTTAGTTAGGGTTCCATACACCTTATTTGCATGGTCTCACCCCCTCAAGGTTCCATGCACCTTATCTGCATTATTAGCAATGCTGTCCAATCCCCTTGGTGGGCCGCAAGCACCTTATTTGCATAGTCCCACCCAGTTATTTTGTAGGAGTCACAAGACCATGACAAGAAAGGCCATATAAAAGCAATTCACTGCACTGCACTGCAGCTCCCTCCTTCCCAAAGCTCCCTGTGGCACCATAAGACCAGGTCAAACACCTCCTCACCGTGGACCTTCCACTCCGCCCCTGACTGTCACTACAGTTCATGGGGCTGGAAGTAGAGTTGAAAAAATGAGGCCTCTGGGTTAAGTCACCCAGCCTAGCCAGGCCAAAGCGGTAGAGAAGGTTCTAGACTCCCCACTCTGGGCAGTGGTGGCTGAGGAAGGAGAACATCACCATCATGCCAGCTAGCCCTCCCTCGTGCTGACTGTGAGCCAGGGCCTATGAGGACTTCACCTCTGATAACTTGCTGGTGCTGAGCCCCACTCGGGGGCACATTTCACCCCACGGTATAAGGGAAGAAACATGGGCACAGAGAGCCCGAGGTTGCCAGCCAATGGTTGTTGTTGTTAGTTGCTCTGAAGTCAATTCCAACTCGTGGTGAACCCATGTGTGCAGAATAGAACTGTTCCATAGGGTTTTCTAGGCTGTAATCTTTACAGAAGAGGAGCCCCGCTGGCACAGTAGTTAAGCACTTGGTTGCTAACCAAAAGATTGGCGGTTTGAACCCACTAGCGCTTCACGGGGGGGAAGATGTGGCAGTCTGCTACCATAAAAATGACAGCCTTGGAAACCCTATAGGGAAGTCCTACCCTGTCGTACAGGGTCACTGAGTTGGAACTGACTCAACGGCAAACAACAACAACAACAATCTTTACAGAAGCAGGTCACCAGGTGTTTCTCCCACAGAGCCGCTGGGCGGGATCGCACCATCAACCTTTCAGTTAGCAGCAGAGCGCTTAACCATTTACAGGACCAGGGCTCCTTAGACATAATGCTGAATAATGTTGAAATAATAAGAAATACTTAAATCTTGATTTGGGTAGAGAGTTATGTTTCCTTTTCTGAATTTATAAAGGAAACAAATTTCTCTTTTACTAAAAAAAAAAAAAAAAAATTGAGAAGGGCTTTTTTTCAGGTTACCAGAAAATAACTCCAAAACCAAACCCATTGCCGTTGAATCGACTGACTCAGGGTGACCCCACATGTGCAGAGCAGAACTGCTCCACAGGGTTTTCAAGGCTATGTCCTTTTGGAAGCAGATCACCAGGCCTGTCTTCTGAGGAGCTTCTAGTGGGGTTTGAACCCCTAATCTTTGGGCCAGCAGTTGAGCACTTAACTGTTTGCACCACTCCCTTTTTGGGTTATCGCCCAGTAGTCGGTCAGAGTTAGTGGATGAAGACTTTAAGGGCAGAACAAAAATCTGACCTACCCCCTCAACCAGGGAAGGAAGTCGAAGAACTGGAGTGTGACGAGGCCGCCATCCCCTCTTGCAGCAGCACCTGCAACCTCCACACGCATCCCCCAGCCCCCAACTCCGTGCACGAAAATGAAAATGCAGCTTACCAAGGCTGTCACTGGCAGTTTCAGAGAGCGACTCCTCCTCCAAGGGCCCAGCCTCACTCCTTCCAAGGGAGGAAGGGAGCTTGGGGCACCTGGACGAGGTGCCTGTGGCTGAGAGCACTGACGCACGGGACGCTGGGCCGCCAGAATCAGGGGTCTGCGGCGAGGATGTTCTGGAGCGGATGCGGACAGGGGTCCTGCTGCCTGACCGTGATGTTGGTGGACGTGGCTTCCGGAATGGCCTGGGGCTGGGAAGCTCCTCACTGGGTAGAGACAGACCTCGTGGCCGAGCTGGGATCTGATCCAACTTTGACAGAAATAAAAGAGATGAAATTACAAATGCAGGATAATCAAGTCCTTATCATGCTACACGCAGAGCTGGGGCTAGTGGGGCATATGACCAACGCCTTAGCAACTGAGTTGTTACCCCTCTGTGCCCCCTTTCTCTTCTTTCCACTCATTACTGGTAGTCGAGGTACAGCACTTAGATAATAAAATGTTGGGATTGGAAAGAAATCCCAGTTATTTTGCACATTGGGAATAAATCCACAATTAGAGGTATCACTTTGCCTTCAGATACATGGTGTTAGTTACACATTTTCTAAATTAGAGTCCTGCTGGTACAAAGGGTTAATGCATTCAGCTGCTAACCGAAAGGTTGGTGATTCAAGTTCACCCAGAGGCACCTCGGAAGAAAGGCCTGACAATCTAATTCTGAAAGATCAGCCATTGAAAGTCCTATGGAGCAGTTCTACTCTGACACACATACAGTCGCCACGAGTCAGAGTTGACTCAACAGCAATGGGTTTACTGGCTATGACATGAAGGGGGCAGATGCAAAGACTTTGTTAAAAACAAAAATAAGAACTTACAGAGAAGAGTTCCATTTGCTTTTTCTCACTGACTTTAGTGCTGGTGAAACCCTGATTTATATGTGTTTCTTTTTCTCTAGAAGATTCCATCAAGCTTCCCAGTAACTTTTTCATTTCCTCTTCATCACTGTCTGGAGAGTCAAATGTTCTAGCAGGTTCTTTCTCCTTGGGTGTTGAAAAATTGAGTTTTTTCCCAAAACATGCTTCAGGAGAGATATTTTCAGCAGGCGGCTCTTTCTTCTTGAGGAACCTGCTGCCCTTCCCGCTCTGTGCCTGGCTCTCAGCAGCAGGGATTTCACGGGCATATTTCTGGGAAGTTTTGCCTGTGTTCTGCGAAGAAAGTTCAGCTGTACTCCTGGTGGGGACCTCCTCGGCCCCCTTTGGAAGGCTAGTGTCAGAGGTCTTCACATCAGACTCCACATCTGACAAACCCCTCTGCGCCTTGCGGTTCCTGATCTTGGTCTCTATCTGGGCCAGCTTCAGAAGTGCGGCACTTGCCCGGATCTGGGAGGCAGTGGTCGGGATCCGGCCTGAGGAGGGCCTGGGCCCACCCCGCAGGATGGGGCTCTCTTTCGGGAATAGGTGTCTCTCACCCACTGTTTGGTTTCTTTTCAGGAACCTGCTCTCACTGGCTGTTATTTTGCTAAGACTTCTGCCAATTTGTCCGATTTGTAAGTTTCTGATTGCTTCCATTTTTGAATCTTCTAAGGAAATATCACTGAAGTCACCAAACATGTCAGGCACAGAGTGGCTGGCTTTTCTTGCTGATGCCATTCTACGGAGAAAAGAGACACGACTTATGGTAGGGACAGCTCCGTTCATATGGTGCATTCAGTTCTCGCAAAGGTGCCCACCGCCGAGTAGAGGTCACAGGCCCCCCTTTGCAGTCTGGCCCTAGCCACCTTCCCCTCCAGCCCAATGTTGATGATGAGAATGACTAGATGCTTGGTTCCACTCACTGTCACTACCCATCTGTCAGTGGAGGCTTGTGTGCTGCTATGATGCTGGACAGATTTCAGCAGAGCTCCCAGACTAAAACAGACTAGGAAGAATGGCCTGGCAATCGACTTCTGAAAATCTGCCAGTGAAAACCCTTGGAGCACAATGGTCCAATCTGATACCAATCATGGGGATGGCTCAGGATCGAGCAGCTTTTTGTGCCATTGTGCATGGTGTCGTCATGAGTCAGGGCTGATTCGATGGCAGCTAACAACCACCACTAACTGAACTACCATTCTACTCCAGGTGTTAAACAAAACTCATTCAACACAAGCGTTGGCACCTCTGGGTCTGGGCAGTGAGCGGGCCATCTGCTCAGCACTATGGTATATCATCTCATCTTATCCTCACAGTGCTCCTGAGTTGGTTACCATCCTCCCCATTTTACAGAGGAAGTGGAGGAGACGGAAGTTCACACAGGTAGGTTACCAGCCAAGGTCACTGGTTGGGGAGTGTTGTTGTGCTGTCCAGTCAATTCCAACTCATGGCCACCCCATGTGACAGAGTAGAACTACCCCATAGAGTTTTCTAGGCTATAATCTTACCAGAGCAGATTGCTAGGTCTTTCTGCCACGGAGCCACTGGGTGGTTTGAACCATCAACCTTTTGGTTAGCAACCAAGTGCTTAACCATTGTACCACCAGGGCTCCTTGGCTAGTAGCAAACCAAATTCAAAGCTCAGTTCCAATTCCAAAGACCACGCTGCCAACCACTGTGCTTCTGGCCTCACCTGACTCCCATAACACCCAATCAAGCCCTGCTCCCAGCCGCACCGCTACATCCAAGCATCCTCAGCTCATTCACGACAGCAACTGAAATGCAATGTATATTTAACAAGCTCCCCAGAAAATCTTATTTCACTTAAAGCAGGAGGACCACTGGCCTGGGGAGGGCCTATGGGCAGACAGAGCATCCTGCCCCCCTCCCCACCAAATGTTTGCAATGTATTACATGGGCATTTGGGGTGTACTTTCCTGGGGAGAAGAGTGAGTACTTTCATCAGATTCCCGGAGTTCCCATGAGCCCCTGTAACATACACTAGCTGCTGCAAGATCTACAAGGCTTCAAAAGATTTCACAAACTTAAAAGGATTAAAACCACGGCATGAGTGGGTGTGTATATGCTGCAGCCCCTTAAGTGCTGGCATCCAGCAACTCCACCTCTAGGAATTTACCTGCAATTACTCTCTCAAAAGTGCACAGAGAAACACATAATCTATAAGGGTCTAACATTCAAAATATATTCTAAAAACTTCTACAACTTTACAACAAAAAGACAAACAACTTGATCAAAAAATAGGCAAAGGACTTCAACAGAGCCAACAAGCACATGAAAAGATGCTCAACGTCATTAGCTATTTAAACTCGAAACTTGTTGCCGAGGAGTCGATGCCAACCCATAGTGACCCTATAGGACAGAGTAGAACTGCCTGTCTTAGTCATCTAGTGCTGCTATAACACAAATACCACAAGTGGATTGTTTTAACAATGAGTTTATTTCTTCATAGTAAAGTAGGCTAAAAGTCCAAATTCAGGGCATCAGCTCCAGGGGAAGGCTTTCTCTATTGGCCTTCTCATCAATGTTCCCCCTAGACTAGGAGCTTCTCCACGCAGGGACCCCAGGTCCAAAGGACACTCTCTGCTCCTGGCACTGCTTTCTCGGTGGTATGAGGTCCCCAGTCTCTCTGCTCACTTCTCTCTTTTATATCTCAAGAGATTGCCTCAGGACACAATCCAATCTTGTAGATTGAGTCCTGTCTTACTAACACAACTGCCACCCATCCTTCTTCATTAACATCACAGAGGCAGGATTTGCCACATATAGGAAAATCAAACAATACCAGGAATCCTGGCCCAGCCAAATTGATACACACATTTTTTGGAGGACACAATTCAATCCATGACACTGCCCATTGGGTTTCCAAGGAGTGGCCGGTGAATTTGAACTGCTGACCTCTTCATGAGGAGCCGAGCTCTTAACCTCCTAACTGGTGCACCACCAGGACTCCCATTAGCTACTAGGGAGATGCAATTCAAAACCACAATAAGATACAATCTCACCCCCATTAGAATGGCAATGATTTAAAAGAAAAAACAGAAAACAGTAGGTGTTGGTGAGGTGGTAGAGAAACTAGAACCCTCATCCATTGCTGGTGGGAATGTAAAATGGTGCAGCTGCTATGGGAAACAGTTTGGAGTTTCCTCAAAAACCTGAAATATGACCCCGTAATCCCAATCCTAGGTATCTTCCCAGCAGTGAAAGCAAGAACGCAAACAGAAACCTGTCCACCAATGTTCACTGCAGCACTTTTCACAATAGCCAAAAGGTGGAAACAACCAAAATGTCCGTCAACAGATGAATGGATAAAATGTGGCATATACACACAATGGAATACTACTCAGCCGTAAAGAGAAATGAAACCCTGATATGTGCCACAACATGGATGAACCTTAAAAACATCATGCTGAGTGAATTGAGTCAGTCACAAAAGGAGAAATACTGTATGATCTCACTTACATGAAACAAGCAAACATATAGAAATCAAAGATTATTAGTGGTTATCAGGGGTGGGAGAGAGCAGGGAAAGGAGTGTTTTTGCTTAGGGGGCATTGAGTTTATGTTTAACAGTGATGGAATAATTTGGAAAAGGACAGCGAGAATGGGTACACAATTCGAAGAATGTAATCAATACCACTGAATTGCAAATGTAGAAATTGTCGAGATGCCATATGTTTTGTTATGTATATTTTCACCACAATTAAAAAAGGGGAGGAATGAAGATTTATATTCAAGGAAACTCACGGCAGCATTGTTTGTACTCACTGAAAACCTAAACCCATCCCTAGAGAACTGGTGAGGTCCAGGAGACCCATCCAGATAGTGGAAGACTATGCAGCCATTAAAAAGGAACAAGGGAATCATCTATATGTGACCAAACGGTCAACATTTACCCTAAAGCAAAGATGAGAAGGTAAGGGTGGGGGGAGGGGACAGGGAAGCTAGATTAATGGAAACGGAACAACCAGAATGGAAAGAATGAGAATGTTGACACATTATGAAAAACGTAACCAATGTCACTAAACAATATGCATAGAAATTGTTAAATAGGAACAAATTTGCTGTGTACACTTTCACCAGAAACACAATAAAATGTTTTTTAAAAAGGAACGAGGGAAAATCATCTGGCAGTTCCTCAAAAAGTTGAACATAGAACTACCATATGACCCAGCAATTCCACTCCTAGGTATATACTCAAGGAACTGAAAACATATCCACACAAAGACTTGTATGCAAAAGTTCATAATACCTATTATTTGTAATAGACAAAGAGTGGAAATAACCCAAATATTCATTAACTGATGAACGGATAAACAAACTGTGGTCTAGCCATACAATGGAATACTATTCAGCCATAAAAAAGAACACATAGTGATACACACAACAACATAGATGAATCTCAAACACTTCATGGTAAGGGGAAAGAAGCCAGATGCAAAATGCCACATAGTGTATGATTCCATTTGTTCGAAATGTCGCAAACAGGCCAATCCATAGAGACAGAAAGTAAATCAGTGGTTGCCCGGGGCTGGGGGTGGGAGGGATTTTCTTTGGTTGATAGAAATGTTCTAAAGCTGGAGAGTGGCCATGGCTGCACGACTTGGTAAATTTACTAAAAATAACGGAATTGTACATTTAAAAGGAGTCGCTGGGTGGTGCAAACAGTGAACGCACTTGGCTGCTAACCAAAAGGTTGGAGGCTGGAGTCCACCCAGAGGCATCTTGGAAGAAAGCCTGGAGATACACCTCTGAAACATCAGCCATTGAAAACCCTACGGAGCACAGTTCTACTCTGATACACATGGGGTCCACAAGACTAGGAGGTGATTCTATGCAACTGATACAGGTACATTTAAAACGAGTCATTCTTATGATATGTAAATGATACCTTGATCAGCGGTTATCACTAGGGTTGGTGTCACTCAGTGTGGTAACTCACACCCCCCCCATCCCAACCCCACTCGGAGTGGGCAGGGCTGGCCGGCGAAACCCCCCCTTCGTTGGCGGAGCGAGCGGCCAGGCCCGGCCTGCCCCCCTACAGCTCCCCGCAGCTCCGCCCCTCGCCCATTGGCCAAGCTCTCCTCTCCGCCCCATGGCCGGTGCCAAGGCCCGACTGCCGTCACCTTAAATGGCGGGGCGGGGGGACGAATTACCGCACTGGGTGACGGGTGAAACTGGCCCTAGTGACGCCAATGCCTTGGTAGCCCCTCCCCCTGCGGATTCGGTGCGCCTGCCGCCTCGGATCCTGGGGTCATTTTGGTGTCACCCCCTCTGACAATGCACCCCCCTAGTGACCCCACTGACCTCAAAAGAGCTGTCAAAAATAAATAAACCAAACTTTGAAAACACTGCCGCTGCTCACACCATCCCGGCTCTTACCCCAGACCCTAGGCACCACCTGCACCGAACCACGCTCCTGAGTGGGGCTCAGAGAAACTGAGGCTCGCCCCGCCCCGTCCCCCTAGCCCAGCTTTGAAGAGCGCCCCCATTTCCTCCCACTCACTCCCCCAGGCCGAAGCGCCCCCGCCCACGTGCTGCCCACCGGCCCCTCCGACCTCCTCGCACGCTGTCCAACCGCGGTGTCCGCCGCCGCGCTCCGGCCAGGCACCCAGGCCCCAGGGGACCGTTGCCTGGGCAACAGCGCTGGGGCAGAAGAGACTACATCTCTCAGCGTGCACTGCGCTGCGGAGACCAATGGCGCAGCAGGTCACAATCGCGGGCTTCATGGGAG
Source organism: Trichechus manatus latirostris (assembly GCF_000243295.1). Lineage (NCBI taxonomy): Eukaryota > Metazoa > Chordata > Mammalia > Sirenia > Trichechidae > Trichechus > Trichechus manatus. The sequence goes on from NW_004444058.1 coordinate 6,568,366, forward strand.
CAGTAGTTCTGGAGAAGGCCCGGCGTGCACCGCGCGCAGGGGACCAATGGCGCGCCAAGTCACAATCGCGGGGCGTGCCGGGAGTTGTAGTTTTGGACGGGCCGGAGCGCGGCTGAGAGGCCGCTGAGAGCAAGGGGCAGTTGTAAAAGCGACGCCACGCAGCCTGCATGGCGGCGGCCAGAGGCCTGCTGTGGGTGGTGTGCTTGCTGAGAGTGGCGTTGGCGACCGTCTACTTCCAGGAGGAGTTTCTAGACGGAGGTGAAAGGGGCCACGCCTGGTTGCGGGGGCGTGAAGACCTCCCACTTCGCTGCCCAACTGCCGGCCTAGTCGCCGTTGGCCCCAGGCCCCTCGCTGTGGGGTTGGCGGTGGCGAAGCCGCAAAGTTTCGAGGCCTCGAGGGCCCCCTTACCCTCCCAGTGACCGAAACTAACAGTTTTCAGCCCTCACTGGTGTTGTTTCCCCCACAGAGCGCTGGAGGAACCGATGGGTGCCGTCCACCAATGACTCCCAATTCGGGCATTTTAGACTCTCGTCGGGGAAGTTTTATGGCCATAAGGAAAAAGACAAAGGTTAGTGTAGGAATCATGGGAAAGTGCAGCTAAATGCTTAACGCCCTTAGCAGCCTTGCAAGGTAGGTGTGGTGACTCCCCAACACCTGTTACACCCGTTTTACAGGTAAGGAAAGGAAGACGTAAGGCCTTCGGGGGGGTTGTTTTTATGAGCACGTGTTGTTAATTGCCACCCAGTCAATTTCCACTCCTAGCGACTCTATGAGGTGACAGAGTAGAACTGCCCCATAGGGTTTTCTAGGCTGTAATCTTTCCAGAGGAGCCCTAGTGGCGCAGTGGTTAAGAGCTCGCTGCTAACCAAAAGGTTGGCAGTTTGAATCCACCAGCTGCTCCTTATAAACCCTGTGGGGGAGTTCTTCTCTGTCCTATAGGGTAGCGGTGAGTTGGATTCAACTTTAAGGCAGCAGGGTTAATCTTTACTGAATATGATTGCCACGTCTTCCACAGAGCCTCCGGATGTGTTCAAACCACCAGCCTTTCAGTTAGCAGATGAACGCTCAACCGTTGGGCTACCAGGGCCCCTTTCGGGAACACGAGGAGTCAGAATCAACCTGATGGCAGCTAACGACAATCAGAATGAGTTCTTGGGTGGTAGAAATGGTTAAGCACATGACTACTAACTAAAGGATTGGTAGTTCGAACCTACCCAGAGTTGCCTTGGAAGAAAGGCCTGGTAATCTACTTCAAAAGGTCACAGCCACTGAAAACCCTGTGGAGCACAGTTCTGTTCTCACACACATGGGGTTGCCATGAGTCAGAATCAACTTGACAGCAATTGGTTTGGTTTTTTGGTTTTGGGTGGTGCATACGGTTAAGCACTAGGCTGCTATACAAGGGTAGCTGTTTGAACCCACTCAGCGGTGCTTCAGAAGAGAAAGGCCTGGCAATCTGCTTCCAAAAAAATTAGCCACTGAAAACCCTGTGGAGCACAGGTTTACCCTGACACACATGGGGTCACCGTGAGTCAGAGCCAACTCAACAGCAGTTGTTTGTTTTTTTAATTCCATGCAACTTGTCAAAAGAAATTTCCACTTTGGCTACTCCTCTGAATCATTTGGGTTTTTTCCACATTTTTTTTCCTTTCTCTCATTTGGAATCCTGAGAGTCTGTGCATTCCATTCATTCCTTGGACACATGACTACTGAGAGCAGACATGGGGACAACCAGTAATAAGGCCCCATCCCTCCGGGTCTCCTAGGACTATGACATTGAAGCCCTGAATGGAAGGATGAGTAGAATTTAGCCACAATGAGATTGGGGGGGGGGTGAAAGAGGGTGAGGGGGTGTCAGAGTGGGATCAGACACAGAAGGAGACAGACTCAGTTGGCCTTGGGGATTGTCTAGATGGTAGGTGGTAAGGGAGAGGGAGGGGCCGCGAATTCCTGGAGAGATGGGGGGTGGCGGGGGGAGCAGAGAGAGAGGGGTGTGGTAGTGAGAGGCAGTTATTAGTTCAGGTTTGGACATACTGATCCCTGGGTGGCACAAACAGTTTGTGCTTAACTACTAACCAAAAAGATTGGCAGTTCAAACCTGCCCAGCAGCCACTAGGTCACCACCAACTCATGGCGACCCCATGCACAATGGAATGAAATGCTGCCAAGTCCTAAGCTGTCCCCATGATTAGTTGCAGCTTGGACCGTTGTGTCCCATAGGGTTTTCATGGGCTGATTTTCATAAGTTGATCGCCAGACCTTTCTTCCTGGTCTGTCTTAGCCTGGAAACTCTGCTGAAACCTGTTCAGCATCCTAGCAACACGCAAGCCTCCATGGACAGATAGGTGGTCGCTGCACATGAGGTGACTTTGCTGGAAATGGAACCCAGGCCTCCTGCATGGAAGCCATGAATTGTACCACTGAATACCAAAACCCTCTACACTTATAACAGCACTATATTAAGTACAAAAATGTCCAGATGTGTGAACTGTAAAGTCTGTGGAAGCAGAGAGCCAGTGAGAAGTATGCCTGTTTGGTATTATATTGGCACTGGAATAGGTGTGGTACAGCAGCAGAAAGGCCTGGTGATCTGCTCCCATAAAGATTACAGCCAAGAAAACCCTATGGAGCCATTCTACTCTGTAACACATGAGGTTGCAATGAGTCGGAATGAACTGGGCAGCAACAGGTTGTTTTCTATAATGTTTGTTGTTGGTGTTGGGGGGATGACTTTCCTGAGTCACTAAGCACAGTGTCATCCTAATCCTACATTAGTACTTTTCATTGAAAGGTCTGCAAACCACCCAAAACGGCCGGTTCTATGCCATCTCTGCACGGTTCAAACCGTTTAGCAACAAAGGGAAGACCCTGGTGATTCAGTACACGGTGAAACACGAGCAGAAGATGGACTGCGGCGGGGGCTACGTCAAGGTCTTTCCCTCGGATGTGGACCAGAAGAACCTGAATGGAAAATCACAGTACTACATTATGTTCGGTGAGTTCACATGTGTACAGTGCAGCCATTTCTAGAAACCTCGAAAACTCTTCCACCTGGGGTGAGCTGTAGACTAAGACTTTGCTGAAATACCATGAGGTCAGCATAAGGGCAGTAGTGAGTGTAACTGACCGAAGGTTTTTAAGCCCTGTTAAATCTCATTAATATTATTAAAGGAACCCTGGTGGCACAGTTGTTAAAGTGCTCAGCTGCTAACTAAAAGGTTGGTGATTCAAACCCACCAGCTGCTCCACAGGAGAAAGATATGGTAGTCTGCTTCCATAAAGATTTACAGTCTTGGAAGCCCTGTGGGGCAGTTCTACCCTGTCCTGTAGGGTCACTGTGAGTTGAAATTGACTCAACAGCAGTGGGTTTTACATACCGAGGAATCCCCAAGACTCTTGCCCTGAGATACTCTTTAAACGTTGAAGCGAAACTATTCCCTGAAATCACCTTTTAACTAAATAGAAGGTTAGCTCAAATAGTAAAGAATGTCATCCTTGAGTATCTATATGAGGTCAAATGGACAAAAGTTAAAGCATAGATGAGAAGTTTGGGGCCAGTGAGACTAAGTTAATGGGAACGAAACAACTAGAAAGGAAATGATGAGAATGTTGACACAATGTGAAGAATGTAACCAATGTCACTGAAAACACTGTGGAGCACAGTTCTGTGTAGAAACTGTTGAATGGGAGCGTGTTTTGCTGTGTGTATGTTTCATCAAAAATACAATAAAATGTTAATAAAAAAAAAAGACCATTGTACCATTCTGTCATGCTTTTGAGAAAGTTATTTATTCAGTATTAATGGAACCCAGCCTACACTGAATATATCAGGAGTTGGCAAACTATGGCTTGTTTTTTGCCACCCACGAGCTAAGAGTAGTTTTTACATGTTTTGATGGTTGAAAGAAATCAAAGGAAGGATAATATTTCGTGACTTGTGAAAATTACATGAATTTCAAAAATCTAAAAATTAAAACTATATGAAATTCATACTTGAAAAAAATTAAGTTTATTTCCAATTTCCATAAATAAAGTTTTATTGGCCCACAGCCATGCTTGTTCTTTTACATTTGTCTAAGGCTCCCTTCCTGCTATAACAGATAGCAGAGTTGAGTTGTTGCAACAAAGGCCATTCACCCACAAAGCCGAAAATATTTCCTATCTGGCCCTTTACAGGAAAAGTTTGCCAACCCCTGAAATACATGCAATCTCTCCTGACACCGAGGGTAATGGATTAAAATGTATGCTGAAATGAGGAAGAGATGTAACTGAAGGGTGTAGGTTCCAGAAGCTAGGCTCTCCCTCTCGAAATCTTTTTAGGAATAGGTGTACTTTTAAAATATCCACCCATGCTCCACATTTGGGGAATCATTCTTTAAAATCCTTTTCTCCCATACCCGAACATGGATGGCTTGTGGAATTTTTCTCCCTTGTATGTTTTTCCCATGCTTATCTCTGAATTTATTGCAATCAGCAGCAGGCTTTGGTCACCTGGTTGTACTGTTGTTATGTTTATCTACACTGCTGGTCATAGTGTAATTCAGAATCTGAGCTTTAGAAGTAGAGTATTAGAGATTGTGTGATCCCACTCTGTCATTTTATGGAGTATGGGGATTTCTCCAAAGTGACAGAATTAGACAGAAGCAAAGTCTCCACAGATACCACAGACCCTGACTCCCTGCCCTGAGTTCCTTCTGCTCTACCCTGCCTCCCATGTGCTCTTGAATTTGAAATCTGGAATGAAGGTGTCTGTTTTGATTCAAAAAGAAATTTAAAGGTCTTGGTTTTGGTGGTGGGGGTTATTCTATTTAAACAGGATGGTAAAGATAATATAGCAGAAAAATGAACTGTTGAATTAGAGACCTGTCACTATTAAAGCCCGTCCCCTGACGTCTCAGCTCTAGCTTTTGGTATGAGAAGAATTTAATGGTTCGCAGGGTGCTGAAGGGGAAGAGGAGAGAAGCCTGTTCTATCAAGCCCTTGCCGGGGCCAGCATATGCAGTCTTAGGTGATGTATGTAAAACCCCGGAAAACAGACCTTACCACCCCCATTTTGCAGATAAGGAAACTGAGGCTCAGATTAAACTACGTGCCCAAAGTCAGATCAGCCCAAATTCAGACCCTATGTCCCTTCCTGATAAAAATCCATTTGTGGCAATTTTATTATTGCCATTAAAAGAAAACTCCAGATTTCCCTGTCATTTCTGAGCGTGTCCTAAAGCTTAATTCAATACGAACAGTGTGTAGGTGCTAAGGAATAGAGAGGAGGAAAATTCTGGCCAGTTTTGAAGGAAAACTAAATCACACATCTCAATTCTGAAAAAGTCGTATTTTACACAAATAGCTTACATGCCGTAGCTTTCATTTTAAAAAGTGGACTGGGATGTTTTCCAGCGATGGCAACAAAAGAAATGAAGCGCACACCCTTTGAGAGCGCACAGTGTTCTCTGTGGATGCTTCACAATGCCGTTTCCAGGTTTGATGTAGCATCTCCTTCTAGCCAGTTGCTAACGTTCTGTAAGTACTTGTGTACAGCCTGAATCTCCCTTTACTCTGGGGTTCATCACTCAGCGCTCAACAAAAGATGTGGACGTGCTTGTGTTTATACTTGTTTAGCCAGACACAATACCCCGAGGTGGGCACCCAGTCCAGGGGTGTTCCAGAATGTTCTATCTGAAATAGGAAGAACAGCAAATGTGTGCTTGAGGCCAATGACCCGCAGGACAGGTCAAACATCATCAAAAGGCTGGACGGATTTCCCAGTTATACCCCATAAGCCTTGGTCCACATGTTCAGAATGACAGTGTTCAAAATGACAGATCCTCGGGGAATGGTATGTTCCACAACATTCCATGTTCTTAGCAACTTCACTGGAACCTACGTACTGAGTATAATCTCTTTCTCCTTTATCATTTGGGTTTATCATTAAGAGTGTGTGTGTGTCTGTGTGTGCGTGTGTGTGTCTGTGTAGATGTATCGGTATGTATCATCTTAGAGTGTAATAATACATAATGGCACAAGTCTTGAGCTTTGCCACACTGTTTTATGTAGGTATAGATCTTCTTGGAGTATAATAATGATAATAACAACAGCACAAATCCTGTGCTTTGCCACACTAAGTGCTTTACATACACCAGTCCATTTCACTGGCATAATACCTTATGAAGTCAAGATTAACATCCCCATTTTATAGATGAGGAAACAGAGGCATGGGGAGGCTAAGTAGTTGCCACATGTCTCAGCCCCTGGAACTGCCACCTTGGGGTTGGAGCCAGTCTGGGCAGCTCTGACACCTGCACCCTACCTGGTCACAGGTGCATGTGTCAGAGCTGGGGCGAGGCAGGTAGCACCAGGGACACCTGTTAGACGGCTGGGCCTGCCTTCTCGTACAGGCTGACGTGCTTGAGACCCAGGCAGCTGCAATTTCCAGAGAAGGGCCTGCCAATGGTTGGTGTCACTTCTGGGCCTTGTAAATTTAAGGAGAGTGGTCAGGAGGGGGTACTTTATGGTGGTGCATAAATTACGGAAAGAAATTGAGAGCATCTCATTTTTTTTGTAGGACCCGATATTTGCGGATTTGATATCAAGAAAATTCATGTCATTTTATATTTCAAGAATCAGTATCATTCAAACAAGAAATCAATCAGGTGTAAGGTAAATGCTCTTGTACCCAAATCAGTGATTGTATTAACTCTCTTTTCAGTGGTAACCACGTTTAGAGAAGATAGTTTTGATCTTAAAGTATTTTGCTAAGCCAAAGCCAGGTCTGAGTGAACATAACTCCCCACCTTGGTTTCCAGGCTAACGGGTCCACTAGAGAGACTTGTCAACTCTGACTGGTTTGTTCCCCTGAATGTTCTGACCTCACCAGTAGGGCACAAGTCCCTTTTACTGTGAACCATTGTCTTATGCTGAGTTCTCTAGAGAAGCAAAACCAGTGAAGCATTTATATATAAGTATATATATAGAGATTTATCTCAAGGAAATGGCTCACGCAGTTGTGGAGGCTGGCAAGTCCCAAATCCATGGGTCAGGCATCAGGCTGGAGGCTTCTCCTGACTCACTTCTTGTAGGGGCTGAGGAATCCACGATTGGCAGGTCAGAGGGTAAGCTGTTGGCTCACGGGGCTGTGGAAGCTGGCCAATCCCAGAACTGGTAGGTCAGACAGCAGGCTGAAGTCCCAGGAACTGGTAGGCAGGTGATGATAAGCCGGATGCAGGATCCAGAGCAAGGAAGTGCCTTGCAACGGCATTCGTATACATATTGGATGCAGGTCACACCACCAAGGAAGCTCCCCCTACATCAGAGTAAGGGTGTGACTTGAATAAGGGTGTGAGTTGAATCACACTCTCTTATAAGTCTGTGACTCAAGATACACCCCATACTAATCCTGCCTCATTAACATATAGAGGTTAGGATTCACAACACATAAAATGGAGGATAATTATATAATATCACAAAATGGAGGACAACCACACAATACTGGGAAGCATGGCCTAGCCAAGTTGACACATAATGTTAACCATCACAACCATGTCATCAGACTGTCATTGTCCCCTGAAGAGTTACAGCAGGACCCTCATGTTTCATCCATATCCATCATTACCAATGATAAAATATTCAGGATGAAAAACACATTCTGGAGAAATTAAGCATCTTCAAAATACCCAAGCATTTTCGAAGGGGAGTATTTCTAAAGTGAATGCATACTGTCTTGCTCTCTTACCCAGGTGACCTAAAGAGTGTCATCTCCATTTCTCAGGGCAGAGGCAGGAGGTGACACTGCAAAGGCTGCTGGGCCCCTAGCCGGGAAGGTGCCAGGGGCTTCCTCTGTGGGCCCATGGTACCCTCTGGGGCCAAGACCCCAGAGGCCAGGAAACTATAGCTGAGGGTCAGCATGTCTGTGTTGCCCAGACTGCCACTGTAGCCCAATGGCCCCTGGAGGATCATGTTGCTGCCTGTTTGAGAGCGGCATGGGGCCCCTGGCAGCTTGTTGGCACCATAGAACTCTCAGCCAGAGCACGGCCATCCTCATGGGCTCTGACACACCCTGGGTGTTGGAGGGGCTGGGAACCTTGCTGGTGGCAAGCATGGTCAGCCACTAGGGCTTCCCAGGAGGGGCCTGAAAAATGCTTGAGAATTACCTCTGATGTGCCTAGAGGGGGTGGTGGGACTATTAGGCCAAAGCCTTGGGTGCAGTGCCTGGGGGAGGCCCAACCTGTGACCTGGAGGTAGGCTCGGGCCCACAGCCTAGGGGAGGCCTGACCTATGACCCAGAGGTGGGCTGGGGCAGGACCTGGGGTAGAATTGACCTGTGACCTGGAGATAGGCTCATCAGTGCTCTGTGACAAGGGAAGACGGGAGCCAAGGATGACCCTCTGCGGTGCTGTGATGAACCACACGGCCATGCCGTGTCTGAGTGGTAGGCTGCTCGGTCCCGCAGGGCCTCCAGGGGCACGTGGCCAGCAGGGTGTTGGAAATGGGCTGAGCTCTAGGCTGAGGGTTGGGAGTGGTGGTGCCGCTTTTGGGTTGTTTACATCTGTGTGGACATGGAAAATGGAGAGTGGTAGCAGTCACTCAGGAGGGTCTGTCCCGATGACAAAATCATGGTGGGACAGCACTGGGGGCTGGCGGTGAGCCCGAGGAGAGCGTTTGGCAAGGTGGGTGCTCCTGTCACCTCGCACTGCTGAGGCTGAGGACCCAGAGCTGGCCGTAGTCTTGATCCTGAACATCCAGTGTGAGCCATAGTGGCCGGCCCTGTTGGCAAAGCAGATGGTGGCACAGGGCAGAGAGGCCTGTGGGCTTGGCTCTCATTAAAGGGGCTCATGGGGACATAGAGCCTTTAAGATGACAAGACAGTGGTTCTCCCACCTGAGCAGCGTCAGGACCCCAGGCCTTGGGGGCACAGACTGTGGCCCCTCAGAGGTCCCAATGGAACCAGTTGGGCTGCCTGGGAATGAGCATTTCTGCAGTGTCCCTGGTGCTGCTGGTGCTGCTGGGTGGGTACCATAGAGGGCCGCAGTGGAGTAGGATGCAGGGGTACCCGCTGCTGTGACAGGCAGGCATGCCAGGAACCACCCTCCCACCTTCCTTCCCACCTTTACTTTGTATTTACTGAATTCTTCCCTTCTTGTTCAAAGAGCCCTGGTGGCACAGGGCTGCTAACCAAAAGGTTGGTGGTTCGAAACTGCCCACTCTTCGACAGAAAGATGGGGTAGTCAGCTCCTATAAAGATTACAGCCTTGGAAACCCTGTGGAGCAGCTCTACTCTGTCCTAAAGGGTTACTGTGAGTCAGACTTGATGGCAACGCGTTTGTTTTTTTTGGTCCCCTCCTTGTATGAGGCACCCAGCTTCCCTTCACGGGGCTTGAACAGTTGGACAGCTCAGAGTATTAGAAAATTCCTCCTTGTACTGACAAACAGATGTATTCAAGAGTAGCCTTCCTTTGGCATCTTCTAGAATAGAAAACAGTTTTTTCATATGGCTTCTCTTAAGTCAAACAGGGCAGTGACCCCTTAGTTTGTATCGGCTGCCCAGTCGTGGTTTCCTGTGGGTTTTATAAATGGGAGCCACTGTCTTTCTGCGAGGGCGACTACTAGTCCAAGAGAAGGCTATTAATAAAGCGAGGAAGTATTCTGCAAGAGGGTGATCATTCTGTTGTTGTTCCCGTAGAGTCGGTTCCAACTCACGTCAACCCCAAGTACAACAGAAGGAAACGTTGCCCCGTCCTGTGCCATCTTCATGATCATTGGTGTGTTTGAGCCCGTTTTTGCAGCTGTTGTTTCAGTCCATCTCGTGGAGGGTTTCCCTCATTTCAACGAACCCCCAATTTAACAGCCATGTTGTCCTTTTCTAGCAATTAGTCTTTCCTGATGATGTGTCCACAGTAAGGGATTCAAAGTCTCGCTAGGACACCCTTTATCTTATAATTAAATCACCCATCCTCCCAGAGTCTGTCTCCTTGCCTTTTCTAACAACGCTGTGGCTGATGAACATGTAAATAAACTGAGAGCTAAGCTGAAGCATCAAGGGATTCATTGTTACCCTTTCTCCCCTGGAATTTGCAGGTCGATGCCTTTACACACCTTTACACTCTGATTTTAAGACCAGATCTGACTTACGACGTGAAAGTTGATGGCCAATCAATCGAGTCAGGCAGCATCGAGTATGACTGGCATCTAACATCCCTGAAGAAAATGGAAAAATCTTCAGCAGAGTCTAAGGACTGGGATCAGGCTACAGACAGCAAAACTCAGGTTTGGAATTTTCCTGAACATCTATAAATGAACCCAGTTGCTGTTGAGTCAACCCCGACTCATGGTGATCCCATGTGTGTCAGAGTAGAACTGTGGTTCATAGGGTTTTGAATGGCTGATCTTTTGGGAAACAGATCACCAGGCCTTTCTTCTGAGGCACCTCTGGGTGGACTTGAACCTGCATCCCTTTGGTTAGCAGCCTAGCACATTAATCATTTGTACTACTTAGAGATTCCTAAATAACTGTAGAAAGTATAAAAGTACACTTTGTGACTACCCAGCTACAATTGCTACGTGAGTGGTAATTGTGATGATAATATTATACCAATCAAATATCCTACCCCCAAGCATATGCCACTATTACCAGCTATACAGTTTGCACATTTCAAGGTATTGTGGAAGAGTTTTACAATATATGAGATGAAAGAAAGTAGGGCTTGTTTTATTTTTACCAATGTAAAAATAAAGGATATGGTATCAGCAACCTTTTTAAAAATGATTTTTTTGTTATTTTGCATTTGAAAGTAAAGTATTTTCTGAGCATCATACTTGTCGTAACTGACAACCAAGAATTGGTTAACATAACAGCTATATATTAGTTTTCAAGGGCTGTTATGACAAATTATCACAATGTGGGTGACTTGAAACAATAGAAATGTATTCTTTCAGAGTCCTGGAGACCAGAAGTCTGAAATCAAGGTGTTGGCAGGGCCGCACTCTCTCTGGAGGCTCCAGGGGAGGATCCTTCCTTGTCTCTTCCAGCTTCTGGTGGCTCCAGGTGGTCCCGGGCTTGTGGCTACATCACTCCAGTCCCTACCTCCATCGTCACAGGGTGGTTTTCCCTGTGTTTTCTCTTCTGTTTCTTATAAGGATCTTATCATTGAATTTAAAGTCCACCTAGATAATCCAGGATGATCTTACCTTGAGTCTGTCTTAGTTATCTAGTGCTGCTGTGACAGAAATACCACAAGTGGGTAGCTTTAACAAACGGAAATTTATTGTCTCACAGTGCAGGAGGCTAGAAGTCTGAATTCAGGGCGCCAGCTCTAGGGGAAGGCTCTCTCTCTCTGTCGGCTCTAGGGGAAGGTTCTCGTCTCAGCTTCTCTAGCCCAGTGTTCCTCAGTTCCTTGGTGATCGGTATGTGGCATCTGTCTTCCCCTGTTTGTGCTTGCTTATCTCTGTGCCTATATCTTTTTAAATCTCAAAAGTGATTGGCTTAAGATACACCCTACACTGAGTTGGCTTCATTAACAAAGAAAATCCTATTCCCAAATGGGATCACATCCACAGGTACAGGAGTTAGGATTTACAACACATATTTTGGGGGGACACCATTCAATCCATAACAAGATCTGTCACTTAATCACACCTGCAAAGACTCTTTTTCCAAATACTGTCGCTTTCACAGGTTTCAAGATGGGGACATATCTTTTGGGGGACACAGTTCTACTCACCACAAGCTGCCATAATACTTGGTGTCTAGTGTGTGCCAGGCCCAGCACTGACACATGTCCCTCTATCAGCCCCCCGAGGCCATATAATGCACCCCAAATGGGGAACCAAGGCCCAGAAGGCAGAGAAACTTACCCTGGAGCTGTAGGGTGGTTAGCAGGTGACAGGTCCTGTCCGGAAATCCTGCTGCCTCAGGGCTCCACCGAAGCCTCCCCAGGCCCAGTGAGCAGTGTGGGGTGGGTCGTGAGACCCAGTTCCCAAGAGTCATTGATCAATCCTTTTGGAAGTTTACCTCTAAACTGAGTAATTCTTGTCTCTATATCTAGTTCCGGGTGAGTTCTTAAACAGAAATGAATTCTGGAATTACACTGTGAGAACCCACAATTATAAGGAGCCGGCTACTTGGATGGTCACGGTTTCCTGGACCCCAACTCAGGAGGGTCTCACCTGCTGCAAGTTGGGGTAGGGAGAAAGGAGCAGGAGGGGGAGGCAAGAAATCCATGCCTTAGCTGGTGAGAAGTTAGGGGGCACTGTGGAAAAAAACCACAGCCCAAGGGCAGAACCTGTGCCATTGCTCAGTCACTCTCAGAGAGAAAACCTCAGCATACAGGACATCAATGCTCTTGCTGAAGTGTTTATCTGAATTAGTTAATTCTCAGCAACCTTTTTCATCCACTCATTTATTCAACACATATTTATTAAACAACTACTAAGCCATATATGGAGCCCTGGTGGCACAGTGGTTAAGAGCTCAGCTGCTAACCAAAATGTTGGCAGTTCAAATCCACCAGCTGCTCCTTGGAAACCCTGTGAGGCAGTTCTCCTCTGTCCTGTAGGGTCACTATGAGTTGAAATCAACTCAGTGGCAACGGGTTTGGTTTTGGTTTTTTAAGCCATATATATACGTTATTGCTGTTAGGTGCCATTCAGTTGGTTCCAACTCATAGTGACCCTGTGTACAACAGACTGAAATGTTGCCTGGTCCTCGGTCATCCTCACAATCGTTGCTGTGTTTGAGCCCATTGTTGCAGCCACTGTGTCAGTCCATCACGTTGAGGGTCTTCCTCTTTTTTGCTGACACTCTACCCAGCATGATGTCATTCTCCAGGGCCTGGTCCTTCCTGATTAGCATGCCAAAGTACATGAGATGAAGTCTCGCCATCCTCGCTTCTAAGGAGCATTCTGGCTATACTTATTCCAAGACTGATTTGTTTGTTCTTCTGGTAGTCCGTGATATATTCAATATTCTTTGCCAGCATCCTTGATACCTTTGAATTATGGTGTTGGTGAAGAATATATATATATATACATACACACATATAAATGGAGCCCTGCTGGTGCAGTGGTTAAGAGCTTGGCTACTAACCAAAAGGTCTGCAGTTCGAATCCACCAGGCACTTCTTGGAAACCCTGTGGGGCAGTTCTACTCTGTCTTATAGGGTCACTATGAGTTGGAATCGACTGGACAGCAGTGGGTTTGGTTTTGGTATATATATATATAAACATACATATATGTACATGTAGGACTCCCTGTGTGGTGCAAATGGTTAATGTGCTCCCCTGCTAATGAAAAGTTGGCAGTTGGAGTCTACCTAGAGGTGCCTCAGAAGAAAGGGCTGGTGATCTACTTCCCGAAAATCAGCCATTGGAAACCCTATGGAGCACAGTTCTACTCTGACACGCATGGGGTTGCTATGCGTCGGAAATGACTCGATGGCAACCGGTTGATATGTATGTGTATGTTTACATACATGTATATATGCATATACATGCACATATAACTACATACATACATATGTACACACATGTATATGTACACACGTTATCACTCAATAATGGAACTACTTTTATCCTGCTACTCTGCAATCCCCATAAATCTCCGAACATTTCTTAGTTATCTCACCTTTCTCTCCGGAACAGCCTGTCTGTGACCACAGCAGAGAAGACAGACTTAATATGACCTGAGCAGTACTAGATCCCTCCCCCACCATCACTTATATTCCCCATCATTTTAAGTTAGCCATTATTTTGCACTGTCCACACTGCTGTTCCTCTCAGCAACATGGAAGAAAAAACACTGAAATCACACAGGGGGTTACAGAGAAAAACCCAGCCATGTGTTACCTGAAGCTCTCAGTGGGATTGGAAACCCTGAGCATCTGGCCACCGAATTGGAAAGGAGCGGGGGAAATTGTGAGGGGGCCACATCCTGTCTCACCCCGTCTGTTGGGATCTAAGAATCCCCTTTCTCCCTGATCACCCAGCTGAGTTTTGGATTTGTGTTCAGGACTGGGAGAAACATTTTCTGGATGCAAGCGCCAGCAAGCCAAGTGACTGGAACAGTGAGCTGGATGGTGACTGGTCCGGGCCGATGCTGCAGAAGCCTCCGTACCAGGTACGGTCTCCCGGTGCTCTGCAATCTGGGATGCCCTTGGGCTGCCCCTCCCCCCCACCCCATATCATGCCAACTACCTGTGTGTGTGGTTTGTTGCAGGATGGTCTGAAACCAGAGGGGATCGATAAAGATGTGTGGCTCCATCAGAAGATGAGAAACACCAACTATCTGACAGAGTACGACCTTTCAGAATTTGAGAACATCGGTGCTATTGGACTGGAGCTTTGGCAGGTCACTGGGTTTTAAATTTGCTTTCATTAAAAACTGTGAACTTCAGCAGGTTGTTGTTTTAGCTGCCATTGAGTTGATTCAGACTCATGGCGACTCCATGTGTTACAGAGTAGAACTGCTCATAGGGTTTTCTTGGCTGTAATCTTTACAGAAGTAGATTGCTGGGCCTTTTCTTCCATGTTGCCACTGGGTGGGTTCGAACCACCAACCTTTCAGTTAGCAGCTGAGTGCTTTAAACATTGTGCCACCAGGGCACCTCTCAGGGACCTTATAGATTCTTTTAATTCAAAACATTGCTATTCAGTGAGCACCTGCTATGTGCCAGGCCCTGGTGCCCAGACTCTAAGACACAGATAGGCACAACCGATATGGGTCCTGTCTTCTTGGGGTTTCCTGCCCTTCAATCTTACCTCCTACGAATGCACCTTCCACGCCACTGCTGGCAGTGTCAGCCCTCAGCTCAGAGCTGATCTGGGGTGCCCATCAACTCCAGGATAAGACGGCAGGGTCTGGCACGGGCAGCCTGGGGTGGGGCCTAGGGTTCTGCACTCCCAGCAGGCTCCCAGCAATGCTGCTCCTGCCGGTCCACGTCCCATCCCCCATGCAGGAAGGTTCCAGAGCAGTGGTCCTCCAGTGTGGCCTCAATGCCCAGGCTGTGCCCTGGACTGACCACTCAGCATCTCAGGGGTGGGACAGGCATCCAGAGATTCTGTAAATGCTCTGGGTGACCCTGGTTTGCAGGCAAGTTTGAGAACCAGTGCCCTGGAGGGAACTGGCAGCCTAGAAGTGTGTGTAGGCACATAGGACTGAGAACTAATCCCTATCACCGTACTGAGCACATAGCAGCTGCTTCTCTGTGGAGAGTGGTTCTGTATCTTGCATCAGTAACCAAGCCCCTGATTTCATCTGCAGGTGCGATCTGGAACCATCTTTGATAACTTCCTGATCACAGACGATGAAGAGTATGCTGAGAATTTTGGGAAGGCCACCTGGGGTGAAACCAAGGTACAGTGTTCAACACATGCACGCAATTCACTTTTCTTTCATCACTGATTCATTGATTTTTGTCAGTTTTTTTTTTTAATTGGAGTGTAACATTTAGGAAAAGGGGTCCCTGGGTGGTGCAAACAGTTAAGCACTTGACTACTAACCAAAAGGTTGGAGATTCAAAGTCACCCAGATGCACCTAAGAAGACAAGCCTGGTGATTTGCTTCCAAAAGGCCACAGGCTTGAAAACCCTAGGGAACAGTTCTACTCTGCACACACGAGGGTCCTCCGGAGTCAGAGTCAACTCAATAGCAACTAACAAGAGCAACATTTAGGAAAGGGCTTGATGAATTTTTACCAATGAATACCCAGAGATGCCTTGGAAGAAAGCCCTGGCGATCTGTTTCCAAAAGATCACAGCCTTGAAAACCCTATGGAGCATAGTTCTATTCTGATACATGGGTCACCATGAATTGGAATCAACTTGACAGCAACTAACAACAACGGCAACATTTAGGAAAGGGCTTGGTGAATGTTTACAACTGAATACAAGAGGTGCCTCAGAAGAAAGGCCTGGCAGTCTACTTCTGAAAAATCAGCTATTGAAAAACCTGTGAAGCACAGTTCTACTCTTACACACATGGGATTTCCATGAACTGGAGTCGACTTAACAGCAGATGGCTTTTTTTTTTTTTTTCAAATTACACTGAAGGCCCACCCACATAATCCAGAATCAGCTTCCCATGCCAACATTCTTCACTTCATTCCACCTGCAAAGACTCTTTCTTTCTCCGTATAAGCCACACCCACAGATTCTGGGGATTATTACCCAGAATCCTTGGGGACTGTAATTCAGCAGGGGGAGGGTGGGCCAGCTGCAGGCTGGTGACCCCTGGGCTGCGGGGCTCTCGTGTCTCCCTCCAGGGCCCAGAACGGGAGATGGATGCCATCCAGGCCAAAGAGGAGATCAGAAAGGCCCTAGAGGAGGAGGAGGAGGAGGAGCTGCTGGCCGGGAAGTTTAATGCGAGGCAAAATTTCTTCAATCAATTTCACAGGCAAGATGAACTGTAGTCGTGCAGCGATCAGTAAAGGTACCTGGTGACACCTTGTTTCTATTTTAATCTAATTTAAAAGCTCCAATGTCTGCACAGTCACTTGTCTGGTTTTCTTTGAAACACATTCCGTTCCTGCGTGTGGATCCCAATGGGGTTGGTGACATGTTCCCTGGTGACCTCTGTGAGCCCACAGGGGTTCTGGCGTGAAATGCAGTGCTCCTTTCTCAACCCCCCAAACTATTTATAAAAGTTGGTAAAACTTACTTTGAAAAAGGAAAACAGTCTATGATTTGTTCGAGTTATTCATTACTAGTCATAGACACAGACCTTTCCTCAGGTGAAATGTGCTGGTGTCTGTCTCTGACGTCAAAGGTTTTGTGCATTCTGTTTGCTCATCAGCTTTTTTAGGAAACACGGGCGCTGGGACAGATGCATATGATGTACAAGAAAGAAGCTGATGCTTTTTCACTTTGGGACCCACTTCTGTGGCCGTTAGTTCTCTGTAGCATGTCGTTAGCTGCTTTCTAGTCAGCCCTGACTCGTGACGACCCCATGCATAATGGAACATAATGCCGCCTGGTCCTACACCATCTTCACAATCATTGGTCTGCTCCAGTCCATTGTTGCAGCCACCATGTATTCTGAGTGCCTTCCAACCTAGGGGGCTTATCTTCCAGCACTATATCGGATGATGTTCTGTTGTGATTTATAGGGTTTTCATTGGCTGATTTTCAGAAGTCAATCGCCAGGCCTTTCTTCCTAGTCCATCTTAATCTGGAAGCTCTGCTGAAACCTGTTTAGCATCATAGCAACATGCAAGCCTCCACTAACAGACAGGAGGTGGCTGCACATGAGGTGCATTGGCCAGGGATCAAACCCAGTTCTCCTGCATGGAAGGTGAAAATTCTACCACTGAACCACCACTGCACATTCTTTCCCCTAGACTGGTGGTTCCAAACTGGGGCCCTCGAACCAGCAGCATTAGCACCACTTGGGAATTTGCTAGAAACATGGAATCTCAGGCCCTACCCAGACCTGCTGAGCCAGAATGAGAGCCCCAGGCTTTGTTGAGTGAGCCCTCCTGCTGATCTGATGCAGAGTGAGCTGGAGACCCTGCTCAAGACCTATGACTAGGGTTGAACAGTGTCCAACTGGCCTATGTTGGAGCACCTGTGACAAGGTGTGGCACCCAACGCACGTGACGAGTGACCCACAAAACATGCAGTGCCTATCTGAAGGACATGGGGACTATGAATGGCTGGGAAGGGGGCAGGAGGTAGTTCCTCCACCCGAGGGCACATAGACCCCTCCCTGGTCGCCTGCAGACTCAGAGTGACCCTGAATCACCAATGCCACCATCTGAGACAGGTAAGGCAAGGCCAGCCCTCCCTGGGGAAACCTGCCCGGCCTGCCTTGCTCACCTGGATGTGGGAATAACTCTGGACGTGTGGGCACCCTGTGAGTGAGTATGTGACAGCAAAGAACATCCATGTGTCCACACACAGATGCCCCTCCTGACGAGTCTGTCCCCGTGAGTCCTCCGGCAGGTAGTGCTGGTGCTGTGCAGGGCTCATCAATGGGATCCCCACAAATGCAAATCATTCACCCTCTTTTCAGAAGTGTGAACTGGGAGGCAGAGAGGCTGGTTAAGTGACCTCCCAGGTCACAGGGATAGAAGGTGGTGGCTGGGAAGTTGTCCTGGGCATGGTGGCTATGGCTGCAGCACAGAGAGGTGACGCTGCCGAGCTCACCGAAGCCCTGGCGGCAGGCTCAGAAGTGGGACTCAAACACGCACACTAACACATGCTGCTGTGCTGGGAGCAGCGCACCTCACTGGGGCGAGGTGGGTGACAGCCACCCACCAAGGTGATGACCACCCCACAGAGGTCACACCCTCCCCACAGAGGTGACAGCCTCCCCATAGAGGTGAGGTCCTCCCCATAAAGGTCATACCCTCCCCATAGAGGTGAGGTCCTCCCCACAGAGGCAACACCCTCCCCACTGACAGCCCTCCCATAGAGGTGACACTCTCCCAATAGAGGTGATGGCCCCCCCACAGAGCGGACAGCCTCTCCACAGAGGTGACACTCTCCTAGTAGAGGTGATGGCCTCCCCACAGAGGTGACAGCCCCCCACAGAGTTCACACCCTCCCCGTAGAGGTGACACCCTCCCCATAGAGGTGATGGCCTCCCCACAGAAGTGACACTTTCCCAGTAGAGGTGATGGCCTCCCCACAGAGGTGACAGCCCCCCACATAGAGGTGACACCCTCCCCACAGTGGTGACAGCCCCCAACATAGAGGTGACATCCTCCTCACAGAGGTGAAAAGTTGGCATATGGCCATGGAGGCAGGCCTGGGGCTGTGAAGCTCGGCACACCACCCGCAGGGACCCGGCGCCCACACGCGCGACACCAGCCCCGCTTTCCCCGCCCATGCTAGTTTGCGCATGTTCCGCCCCGCCCCCGCCCCTGCCCATTTCATCGGGCCCGTCCGCGCGTGCTCAGCCCCGCC